>NW_024080821.1:2003957-2202419 GCF_003009895.1 Hyaena hyaena
GGGGGAGGGGAGGGTGAGGGTGGGACATGGCCAGAGGTATAGATGTGGGAATTGCAGGGGGGTCTTGCAGAAGGCTGGCTCCCCTACAGGACCAGGCAGTGTGGACTTTGGTGCCAAATCGAGGAGTTCGACTTGCACCTTTGGAAGTCACCAGGGTGCTCCAAGCAGGCGAGGGGTGTGGCCACATCCTGTTCCATCTCCGTGGTGTTGGGGCCCCTGGGCGTTGTCTCCACGCCTCTCTTCCCTGTCTCCCACCCGTCTTTGTCAGTCTTTCCAGACCTAAAAATAAGCTCGAACTGCTGCCTGTCTTCAGCGGCTCTGCCATTGGGTCATTCCACGATCTCTCAAGTGCCAGAACTCTCCGCCTGGGCCTCTGGTCCGTCCTTTGCATGCTGCTGGATGATGGTTCTCTAAGGCACGTTCTCTGCTTGGAACTCTCCTCCTTCTCTGCACCCCCATTTATCCATCTTTCAACACCTGCAGGCCACGCCGGTGTCCTCCTTCACTCCCCAACCCCAGGCATCGGGTTGTGTCTCCCTCCTTACCTCCCGATGGCACTCAGTGCCCCTGTGTGCACACGGCTCAGTGTGTTACCATCCTTTGCTGCCTGCCCATCACGTCTCTAGACTGTGAGCTCCTCCCTGTGCCTAGCTGTGGCCCAGGCCTACGGTCAGCCCCCAGGAAGCGCGTGCGGGAGGGATTAAGCGAGCGAGACAGGGGATACCCGTTTGAGCCCAGGACAGTTGTGCCGGTCTCAGTTTGCCTCATGTCTCCTGAGGGTGGTAGTAGGATTACTGGAGGAAACAGCAGGGGAAAGCTCCCTCCTCTGTAACAACACCGTCTCCCTCCTCCTCGTCCCGGGAGGAAAGGATATTTCCATACATCTTAAACATCCGCCTCCTCCAGCGTCTGTGAAAGCTCAGTGGAATGATGAAAGATGATCAGCAATGGGTTGAAGTTTCCTCTCCTTGGGCAGATCCTTGTTTCCTGCTATCATGTTTAACTCTCTCCGCCTACTCCGTGGGGCGTTTGGACCTTGTGTTTGTGGGCTGGGGGCTCGCCCGTCCTTCCCTCTGGTTTTCTGGGGTGCAGTGGTACGTATGGACCTCGCACCTTTCAGAGCCAGAAACGGAGCTTAGAAATATGCTCAGATCCGGCACAGTGACAGCACATTAGAGCCGGCGGTGTGCAAACATGGCAGGAGAGAAAATTGGACGTGCTGGCAGAGAGCTCCGAAGTGCCCTCCCACGCATGCCGCTCTGTCTGAGAAGGAACAGGCTGCCAGGAGGCAGGCAGCGGCCCGAGGCCTTCACTCACAGTTCTTGCCCAGAGATGCAGCCCCTTCGTGCCCATTTATACGTCATCAGCGTCATTAAGAGTCATTAAGAGCCTTGGGTTCGTGTCTCAGCTCTGTGGCCAGCTGGCTGAGTGGCCTTGGGCAACTGAGTGGCTCAACGTGGCTCTGAGCCCCAGGTAGCCCTCATCTGTCAAAGGAGGGATTTGGATGAGACCTCTGAGGGCCCTTCCAGGTTCCCAGCTCCAAGAGTCTATCAGAAAAGCCAGGGTGTGGGATTGGCCTGATGGAACTTCTCGATGGAAAAAGGCTCCCCTGGGAGAGGTGAGCAGCAGCAGGGGAGAAGGTGGGAGATGATGGGAGTCTGGAAATAGATGCCCTCAGGTGCATGTGGAAGGAGAGAAGGGAGAGGTGTGCAAAAGAAGGCAGGTCCACTGGGCAGAGATGAAGTGGCCCCTGACCTTGAGCCAAGTGACTCGGGTTCTGAGCACGAGCTTTGGGATTCCAGATCGGCCAGGGAGGCTCCTATACAGCCAGCATGTCTGTGGACAGAGCCCCGGACTTGCCCATCCTATGACCAGCTGGGACCCCCCCCCGCCCAGCCCCCAGCAGCTTTCCCAGGAGTACTGTGGTTCAAACACCTGGCAGTACTCAGTCAGCCCTCTTCTGGTCTCTCCACCTCCATCCTCCAGACTCTTTCTGGGAATTCTTCCCAAGCATGTGTGGCTCCTTCTCAATCATTTATCACCAGCGGTGTCAATAAAGAGGCCACTGTGTGCCCAGAGCAGTGCTGGGCACGGGACTGCAGCTGTTGTGTGGTCTTTATCCCGCTTACCGCCCACACCTGCCATTCTATCTGTGTGATTACCTTTGGGGGCCATCAACCTGGCTGGAGTGGGGTCTCCAGAGGCAGTTGACCTCTGCCCTGTGAAGCTCCATTCTGCAGATGGTAAAATGTTTGCCAAGAAGCAGGACTCCGGGAAGAAGGACAAAAGGAACAAATGCGTCTGTTTCTAAATTCAACTATCTCTGGGGCAGCAGCCCAGGTGGGTGCTGCAGACTGTAACCCTTAATATTATTTGAATGACCAGGACTTGGAGTGAGTAGGGGGTTGGAGAGAGGGTAGTTCGAATGCCCAGATGATAGAATCTTAGAAATGAGTGTGTTTACTTTACATTCCCCCGTCTTTATCTCATGGGAGACCCAAAGACAGAAGAACTTTGGGGGAAAAAAAGCCTTCTTCCCCTTCTGGCCAACAAGAATGTACTTGGGGCCCCTGGGTGGCTCAGTCGGTTAAGCGTCCGACTGCAGCTCAGGTCATGATCTCTCAGTTCAGTGGATTCGAGCCCCATGTCAGGCTCTGTGCAGACAGCTCGGAGCCTGGAGCCTGCTTCAGATTCCGTGTCTCCCTCTCTCTTTGCCCCTCCCCTGCTCGCTCTCTGTCTCTCGAAAATAAATAAACATTTTAAAAAAGTTAAAAAAACAAAACAAGAATGTACTTAATGGTACCAGTCTGTGGCAGAAAGGTTGTGGACCTTGGAGCTCTCCCAGGGCAAGCTGGAAAACTGCCCCGGGCCTCAGTTTCCTCATCTACAAAACAGGACTTGTCCAGCTTATCTTGGAATGGCTGTAGTGGACACGTGAAGGAGAAAGTGCGCAAAATGCGTAGCGCTCCATAAACTCTACTTCTTTGTCTCACTTGCTTAGAATGGTTTGCAACAGGCTTTCCTCTTAGGCACCACGGGGACCTCTCTTTTGTTCTCTTAAGCCTGATATGCTTAGATCTCTTGTTGAAACCTGATGCAGCTTGCCAGGTGCCTCGGGGTGGCCACCATGCCAAAATGCCTGTCCCTGGCACAACCCTGTTTTCAGCTTCTCAGATCTCCCCTGGCAAGAGTCTTGCAGGCACCCTCTAATTAGAGCCTGGAGAATTGGGGGCTATTTAAAACTCTTCTCACAGTGAAGGTAGTGCTCTGCCTTTGAAAACCATGCTCCTCAGTCATCGGGGAGGGGCTCGTGGTTACCTTTAGGACAGGGCAGGGGGGGGGGCAGACGGGGCAGTGGCTGTGTTGGGTTCACATGTGTGTCCTGGTTCCAAAGCAGGTGGATTATCTTTTCTGTAGGGGATGCTTTGGAATAAAAGGCTCTTGTTTCAAGGTAACACAGGCCCAGAAGTGACCATGATCTTCGTGAGATGCCCTGATGTTTTGTTTCCGTAGCGAACGCAGGGCACGTTAGGAAGGAACTTGAGGTAAACGTTTTGGTCTGCCCCATTTCCCAGCTCCGGTCTTCCGACTGTTCTGAGCGGCTGAAATGCCTTCTGGGGGGATGTTCTCTCTGCATGTTCTGCTTCCCGATTACCCTGCCCCCCCCACCCCCCGTCTTCTCCTCCTTGGCCAGCGGCACCAGCTTTAGTGCTTGGAACCAGTAACTTAGGATGGCTCAGACTCCTCGGAGCCAAGGTGCATACTGGCAGCATCGGCAGAGCGCCTGGCTGGGGTGCCAGGGTGGGAGCGTGGGCAGATGGGGGGGCGGGGTGCCGCTCCTGCCCTCATGGGCCTTTTCGCTCACAGCTTACGGTGGCCCTGGTGCCAGGATCAAGGGCTTACCCTTCAGCAGACCTCAGCAGTGTTCCTGCCAAGCACCCACATCAGTCAGTTTATTTTGAGTCTACCGTGGAGGGCAGTAACCCGCGTCTTCCTATTTCCTTTCTCTGTCACGAGGCCTGGCCAGGGGCCTCTCTCAGAGCACAGAGCTGTGCGGGGCAGTCGGAAAGACAGGGAGCAAATGAGTGAATGAACCCCAAGATTCTAGGGAGTCAGCTCTTAGAATAGACATCGTGCGTAGCCGCAGTTCAGCAGAAGGTTGACCCTGGCACGCAGAATAACTTTCAGATTAGTCGAGGTGCTGGAAGGCAGCCCAGGAGAACCCCTGGGGCAGAGGCAGCCAGCCTGGGGTTAAATGTTTGTGGCTGATCATTGACTCTGGATAAATCGAATGTAGGCATGGCATATATCTTGATGCAGAACTCTGGCAGCCAGCGGATCTTGGCCTCCTGGGGGGCTCTTCGGGAGAGCCTGGGGGTCGGCTGGGGTGCACTTGGGCATGAGATTATCAGAGAAGGTGCATGTTTGAGGAAAGGAGAAAAGGACAGAGATCATGGCTCTTGCTTTTGCAAAGAGGCAGTAGATGGGAGAGACCAGTGCCTGCCAATCCTTCCTTCCCATTCAGGAATCACTGAGCCTTCTGGCGGAGAAAGGTCAACACCATAGTGATGAGGAGGAGGATATTTTTTCACAGGACTGATCTAATGATAGGAATTTGAAGCCTTCTTCCTGCCATCCTTGTAGCGTGGCAGCTTTGCCTCGTTTTTTTTCTCCCTGGAAGATGAATTCACAATAGTGGCCAGAAGGAGGATACACATTGGTCTGAAAGTCATCATTTTGCTCTTTTAAAACTTATTTTTCCTCCTCTGAGAACTGTATTAGTGTTGTAATTTGCTCCTGATACCACCTAAGCCAGTTGTGATTAAAGCTTTTTCTTTCTCTTCTTCTTCTTCTTTTTTTTTTTTAGCCAGGCTTGCCACCTGGAGTTTGCACATTAATGGAGATGAAAAGATAGTTTCTGATTTACAATGTTCCGAACTGCTTCAGTCCTTCATTTGTATTTCTCAACAGCATTTGTCTAGTAAAGTGAGATGCCCGCTCCGTTGTTGGGGTCTCAGTAATCCCCATGAAGAACGGGGGAAGGATTTGTGAGACGTTCTCCATGAGCGTTGAAAGCTACGGACATGTGAAATCAGGACAATGTAAATGGCGGAGTATCTTTCTTCCCACAGCTATTTTTCACTATAGTGTTACTATTGTAGGTAGGCCCTCCGGGACCCTCTAAGGTCAAGAAATCAGGAAATAAAAACCTTTTAGCATTTGACCTAATCGATAATGGAGGGTTTGCAAATATATGCGCTGGATGGGCAAGGGAAAAACTGCTTCCTGATAGATATTGAAGAAATTACAGCGGCAGCTGAAGAAGCAATACCTCTTCCCTACCATGGGACATGCCCTAGGGCCAGGCCCTGAGGGGGAGGGGCAGCCCATTTGGATTCCCAGTCTTTTTTGGAGTATCTTTGTTATTTTTCTCCTTTCTATCAGTTTTCTACTTTGGGGAGCTAAACATTAGGTAGAATGAGGCGCACCAGCATCAACCGGTCTGAGAAATGAAGCCCGCTGCGGACCCTATTGCTGCAGAGGAGACCCAGAGTCCCGTGTCCTAGGGGGAAATGTCAGGTGCAATGCCAGACTCTTGTCCCAGCCACGCCACCAAAATTCCAAGCGCCAGCCACCATGTTTGGAAGCCCGGGTGGGTGCCATGGAGACGTGGGGCGCAATCATTTTTTCCTCCACACCCTGCCTGTCTTCTCTGTGGTTTTGAGGGTCACGGCATTATTTGCGTCTCCTAGACGGCAGGGGAGAGGAGTGAGTGCTGTCGTCTCCCTGGGGATTTCTGATTCGTCTCATGATATAATCTAGTTGTATAGTTGATCTACAGCAAAACAGAAGGAAGAGGTGAACGAAATCATTGTTCTCACTTGCCACCTCCCGGTTCTTGTATTCTTTGATTGTTAAGTGCAGCAAAAATGTCAATAAAGAGGCTGGCCATTCAGACCTCTGCTGAAGTCAAGGAATGCATGCCGGGGACACAATAACACCTTCCAGGTAGAACTCTGCCCCAGATGGGCATCGTTGCCCTGCCTGCATTTTGAGACATGCCGTGTTTGATGAGATTTCTGTTCCTTTGCCCTCTGATCATGCGAGATCCCAAGTTAGGCGGGAAATAGTCTTGAGCAGACTGAAGATCTGTCTCCCTATGGGGAACAGGCAGGTATCAGCGGTCAGATCTTCCAGTCTGCCCACTGGTATTTGTGAAACTTTTGTCAGCCACCCGAACCACAGCCAGCAGGTAGGCCCCCCTGTTCCTACCACTGGGGGCATTTTCATGCCCTGTATGTGTGGGTGTGAAAGTGATGGGCACGTTCCCAAGGCCTGTCCCAGTGTCACCTAGCACTGTGACACAGAACGAGCAGCAGAAATTGAATCCCCCTTTGCAGATGAAGAAACAAGCCTTTTGGAGAAGATAGGCAGTTTGCACATGTCTGCAAGCTGGTGCTCCGGGCCAGGCCCCTTACCACAAGTCATATGCTCTTGACGCCTTGCCATTTGCCTCTGGTCTCTCTCTGTGGCTTCCAGGAGCACGTCTGGTTTTCACAACCACCTCCCAAGATATGGCAGTAGGGTCATTATAATACCCATCTCTACAGATAAGGAAACCGAGGATCAGAGGGGGTAAGTAACAGAGTAATCACTCTTATCAGAACCCGTGCATTTGCTGTCTCCTCCACACCACCTGTGGTGCATAGAAGGGGCATTAAGACATAGTCTGCCGACTTTATAGAGAAGGTGACTCTAAGACTAAGCCTTGGTTTACAATTGCCTAAATTTTCTTGGCTATCTGGGCCCCCGTGTCCAGAAGTCCCCTTGCCGCAGCAACACCTCGCCAGAGCCCAGTGCTGTTTTAGTCCTTTTCGGAGGCCAGACTAGACCTAGAGTAGGGTTTGGGGCCAGAGAAGTGGAGGAGGTAGAGGGTCTAGAAGGACTGATGTGATGGGAACGAGGCCAGTGGCCAAATGAGGACCTGCCCTTGGCCTGAGAAGTGAAAATTGCATCCTTCGCCTTACTGGGAATGTTGTTTTTCCCAGGAATTATCGTACCCCGAGTGCCCCGCAGTGCTGGTCACTGTGCCGGCACCTGCCCCTTCCTCCCGGCAACATGGAGATGTAGGACCCTCTGCCTCTCTCTGCAGTTGGAGAAACTGAGGCTCAGTGAGTTCGAGCACCTTGTCCTGGGCCACATGCCCAGGGCACCCAATCATTCAGCAAACGCTCCTTGGGCACATGGCATGTCCAGGTCCTGTCTCTGGACACCAGGGACACATCAGTGAACAGAACAGACACAGACCCTAGTCCATGTGGAGCTGAATTCACGCGGAGGGAGCCATGACGGTAAACAGCGAATAGAACAAGGAAGTAGATCATATAGCACGTTAAAAATGAAAAGAATCATTTAGAAGGAACAGCAGCAGAGCAAGGTGAGGGGGACAGGGGCAGACCGGGAGCACTGGGGTGGGTTGCAGTTGTATGCCAGGTGGTCAGACTGAGCGCAGGGAGAGGGCTCGAAGGAGGCAAGGGAGTGGCCACACCACATCTACTCTGTGTCTGGCCCGATGCCTACCTTTGAGAAAGAAGGGGAGGCCCACGGCGGGGATGGCTTGGCCAGGGTCCTCCACTGAGTCAGTGTCTAAACCACATCGAAAACATGGAGTTCCCACAGCTATGTTGGAAAGTCCCCTTCTGCTTCTCTGTTTCCCCTGCACATCTCTGACTTTGTCCTCCCGACCAGTCTCCCATCCCCACCCCCAAGCTGCCATGATTGGTTTCCACTGTCGTCTACAGCCCGGCCTCTGAAGGCCTTGCTCTTCAACCTTTGGTGACATTGACTGCTGGTGATCCCACACGAGCCTCAAAGTCTTCTCTACCTTCCGAAGCCCCAGATGGCTTCTTCCCCCGTATAAACACACATCCCTCCACCCCCGCCTCCCGGCACCCCGAGTGGGGAATTGACGTTTTTTTACTTGAAGAGATCTGCCGCTGTCATTTTTGATATCTTCTGTTTTTGTATGCAGGAGCGCAGAGCACAATTAGAATACAGTTATATATCCTCATAGTTATTAAAGCTTGGATTAACATGACATAAAGTTTTGTCTGGGGAGTCTTTTGCTATGGCTCAGGGAGCATTTTTTGTGACAGTAATAGGCTACAGTTAATATACTTGAATGATACTAGAATCTGTGTTATAAGGCAGAACAAAAGGGGTTTATCTGAAGCTGAATTACAAAGGTGGAATTATCACGGCAAACGATCCACAGAGATCCGGGCTTAATTATTGTCACTTGTGTCATTTCGGCATAATACGGGTAGTCACTGGAGCCGAGTAGCAGGAGGGCTAGCTTGTCGGTCACCAGTGACTTCCCGGACCCCCTCCCTCCTCCCGAGCTGGGCTGGCCATTTGTGCTGCGGATCCACAGACTCCGGGACCTTTTGTCATCCGTTGGCTGTGGGATGCTCCCAGGTTTTAGGTTTCTGCCAGGTAGTTTTAATGACTCCCCTGTCCCCAGGTGAACAGCCCCATTGCTTAGCCCCCCGTTTAGGTCCCTGGCCCTCCCAGCCCTGTCACACCATCCACGAAGCTGATGAACGCGCTTGATACATTGATTGCATTTTCTCGGCTGCAGTGCCGCCTCCACCTTCCAGAGCCTAATTGTTTTGACAAGTGGAGGAGGCGCGCTAATGTGCTCCGGCAGCCATTTGGTGGCAGAGCCCGGCTGTGGCTAGCCCAGGTGCTTGGCTGCGGATGGCCGCCGCCCCGTGTGCTCCCAGAGGACGGGGCTGGGGGTGGGCAGCAGTAGTGCCCTGGGCAGCCCTTCTCCCCGGCTCCGAGTCTCGTCAGGGCATCCGTCTTCCTCTGGGGTTGAGTCAGGTCTGGGGGGCATGGACCATAATCATCCTTTTCTGGCTTGTTTTCTGTTTTTTGGATTCTCCAGCTGCCAGGTATACAGTTACAACTTGTGCTGGGAGCAGCTTTCAGCCCTCATCGCACCTTTACTGTTAGCTCAGACCACGTCACGTGGTCCAGGCACTGTCATCGGCCCTTTGCAGTCGGTAGGGCTCTTCCTGTCCAGCCGTTCCTCTGAGAGATGGTTGCCCTGGTGCTTTGGGAAGAGCCACTCTGCAGTTCCCCATCGTGGAGCGAGAAAGGAACAGGGCTGCACTGGGCAGCTGAGTGCACCAGGAAGTGGAGGCAGAGGCTGTGCTTCCTTGGAATGGGGAGGCTCAGGGACGTGGAAGACCTTGCTCAAGGTTAAGTGGACAGGATTTGAGACTAGCCTTCTGGCCTCTGAAGGCCATGCTTTTCAACTAGACCTGCATTTATCTAAAATGCAGATTCCTGGGCCCCACTCTAGAACTACTAAGTCATGCTCTCAGAAGGTGACTCGGGACTGTGCATTTACACAGGGTCACCTGGTGATCCGTGTACATGTGGATGGTTGAAGATCATGGCTTCGTTGGACAGGTTCTCAGGGAAGCCAGTGAGGAGTTCAGACACCAGGTGCCCTGAAATACTCCCTATTTTAGGGGTGCTGGTCCATGGTACCTTGTATACCCCACAGGGCTGGGGTGACGGGAGGTAAGAGTGATGGCCTTGCATTACATTGGAGCCATAGGGATCATGGGCAATTTCCTTCATGTCCCCCATTTTATGAACAAGAGAAGAGACTCAATGGAGATCCGTGCACACATTCATGGTAGAATCAGCCCTGCTACTTATGACCCCTGCACCTGATGAAAAATAAATGGCCATTGCCCCTTTGCCTTTCCGTTGCTAAGATAATTTAAAAGACGGTTTGGTTTTAATTAGAATAAACACAGTATTTGTCTTGCTGCAAAAAGCCCTTCAAAGAGGGGGAAAAAAATCTCAATACCCCAATTATGCCAAAGCATTCCCAGTTCTATCCAGGAGTAATTAAAAAATACAGCTGACGCTTGTTCTCTCGCTTGTTTTTAAATGAATAGCTAAGTATCTGTCAAGATGATGAGCGCCTAGGCCGCTGACGGCCTTACGATCTCAATTTGCTCCTAGGAAGTACGGTGATGGGAATAGGAGAGCCGTGGTTCCTGAGCCATGAGGCACCTAGCCACCCCGGCATGCTCATTCAGTGGTTGGTGGAGAGATCTCCCCCACCCAGTACGGAGAGTGAGTGGAAGGCCACACTCTTCAGAAATGTTCTTCAGACGTTCTTCAGAAATGTCGCAGCAATTCTCGGCTTTGCCTGTGGGCTGATGAGGTGGGGGAGCTGCCTTGCACCACACAGGGAGAGTCAGCTCCTCTACACAACACAGGACTCATGGCCTTGAGGGTCTCTGCGGAGCGTTCGCCTGGCTCTGTTGTGGGAAGAGTCTCCTGTTGCAAGGCACTGTTGAATTAGTTCATGGAATCGTGTTTCTAAAAGTACGCTACTAGGTGAATTGAGATACCATTTCGCAGATTGACACCGTTCGTTTGGTGACAGTTGGGCTTTTTTTCACAGACGCTGAAAAGAAATCTGTCTGCATTCTCCCCACCCCAACGTACATACTTTTCCAAAGACAAAATCAAGGGCAGATTTGAACAGGAAATCATGGTAAAAGTTATTATAGCATCAGTAGCTCTTAATATTTACCTCTCAAGTTCCAGCATGTTTTCACATGCGTGGTGTTCCGGTTATCTGTTGGTGTATAACAAATCACCCTGAAACCTCCTGGCTTAAAACAATAATCATTACATTGTCTCTCATGGTTTCTGTGGATCAGGAATCTGGGAGGAGCTCATCTGAGTGGTTCTGAGTGGGGGTCTCATGAGGTTGTGGTCAGACCGTGGCTGGCACAACAGAAGGCTGGCCAAGCATCTCCGTCTCTCTCTTTGTGTGGTCTCAGGGCTTCTCCACCTGGTCTGTCTTCATGAGCTAGTTTGAGCTTCCTCACATCATGGCGGCCTCGGGGCAGCCCAACTCCTTAGATGGTAGCTGGGATCTTCAGCATAAGCATTGGAGCAAATGAGGCAGAAGTGGCTTTGCCTTTTCTGACCTGGCCTTGAAAGTCATAGAACTTAAGTGAGTCACAAACTCATGTAGGATAAAGGAGAGAGGGGGTAGAGTCCTTGGCTCTTGATTAGAGGTTGGGCATGTGCCCTCTTGGTAGGACAGGCAGTGTTTGGCCACCACTGTTAGGTGAGGAAGGGCCACCTGGGTAGGAACAGTGTGTGTGATGGCCAGGCTTTACCCAGAGCTCTGTCTTGTCAGCTCTTATGACAAGTGCACTCAGAGGAGGACAAGCTTGGCTGGGGTCTTTATATAAAAAGACTAATCAATAATAATAATACTAGCAGCATCAGAAGCCAACCTCATTTGTATATTTCCACCTCATCTAATATCATTTCTTTCCCCCTTAAGCACTTTGCATTAACTGAGATTCAGGGAGTTAAGTAATGTGTTCTGTTGCCTGCCTAAGGTCACCGTGTGCCTCCTGCATGTCAGATGTGAAGCCAGGTCCCTTGACCACTCTGCTCATGTCTGCAGTGGCTGGCATGGAGCCGTGGTCTAGAGGACCAGCCAGGCACCTCTGCAGGAGTGTCTTCGGGCTGAGCTGAGCTGAGCTGAGCATCTTTGCCAGACGTGTCAGAAACAAACGTGGTTTTTACGTGTGCACTGCCGCACACGTACAGCCAGAAGCTCTTGTGTTATCATCTAGTTTAGAGCGACGGGAGGAAGCTCCATCAACAAGGACCCTACTTGCTCTCTGTCTGCCTCCCTCCCTCCTCCCTTGGCCGTGAGGGGTTAAGGGGCCTGTGTCAGTCCCTGATGGTGGCTCTGCCTCCACACTGCCCTGCCCTGCCCTCTTCAGCCTGTGCTCACAGGGCTGGGACGTTCCTCCCCACCTCTCAGTGCCTCAGACAGATTCCAGCATGCTCAGAAAAGTTCCTCGGGGTGACCAGATGAACCCGTGACAGATGTGTGTGCGTTTGCAGACTCACTCCCCTCCATTACTGGCTGTGTGGGTCCGAGGACGGCCACGACGCCTGGAGGGCTTTCGTCCTACAGCCCCCTCGAGAAAGCCTCCCCTCCCAGCTAACGGCCATTGCAGAGCGTGGGGTGTGCACGAGCCTGCCATGGGGTAGGACCTGTCCAGGGACCCTCTGGGAGGGACCCTGGGGGAAAGGCCAGGGAGGGTGAAGAGGAGAACAGCTAAGAGTCAACAGTTAGTGTTTACCACATTTTCTGCATACACCACATGACACCTCACTTCTTACTGCGGGGTGGCTGGCCGGGCACTCCTTTACCCATGGTACAGGGTGCCGTGGTGAGGAGTTGAGGAGCGTGGACCCCGACGTCCACTGTGGGGTTTAAATGAAGGCACTGCTCCCCCTAAATAGGGTGGGTGTGGCCAAGCGGCTGAATCCTCTAGACCTCAGCTTCAGCACTGATACATGGAGGTGATAACAGTACCTCCCTGAGAGGGTGAGGGAGAGAATTCAAGCAGACCACGGCGTAAAATGAGTAGCGTGGTGTTGGGGTGCAGTGATTGGGTAATAACTGGGTAATAAGAACCATCCGCTGCTCTTCTTACTGCCCGGAGGGATGGGGGACAGAGAACGAAGGAGGTGGCTCTGTCATACAGGAAGTCCCCAGTCATTATTCTGCCCTCCGGGAGAGTGTGGGCTCCGGGCTTAGGTCTCTTCCAGTAGGTAACGGTGGGTCTCTTCTGTGGTCAGAGGTGCTGAGGAGGCCGTGTGTGTGCAAACGTGTGGGCACACATGGACGGGGAGCCCTGTCACCTGCCCTCTTCCCCAGCTCTGACCTTCCGGCCCAGCCTCCACCCTGCTGCGCCCTTAGGAGCAGCTGTGCAGCTGGTGGCTTGGGTCTGGGCTCCAGCTTGCTCACCGAACCCTGTGCTTCTATTTGTGACTAATTGCTTTGTTTGTTCTGTGTGAGACACTTAATTTTTTTTTTCAGTGATTTACTCCTCTTTGTAATTAGGTGTAGTGATTAGAATCTTGTTCCTATTACAATAGAGTTTTCCTTTTAATTCATGCACATTCACCGGGCCTGTCCCCCGTCTGTTCCATTGATTGTCCCCGTTTGGCTTTTCCCAAGCTGTCATATAAATCACAGTTCAGGGGTGGCTTAAAGACGGATGGGAGTCTAAGGGATCAAAGTACCTGGCTGGGTTTGTAATATTCCGCTACCAAACAGTGATACACACTTGGAGATGAAATCTTCATCATTCAGGAAATGAGGAGTTGGCAAGTAACTTTAGTAAGTTTTCTTTACTCTATCTCCCCGTTAATTCCTCCCCCTCCTTTTTTGGGGGGTTTTAATTAAAAATGTAGCCACACACAGTCACAGAGACATTTTGCCAGGAAAAGGTCTGCAAAGATAAACACCACAGTGTTACCGATGGCGATTTGTATTTTGTTCTGTTTTGCTTAACGGCAGTTTCTTTTATGTATATGTAATACACGTGTTAAAAAATTAATGTTTTGCAAGCCTTCCTTTATAACAAATGAAGCATGGTACATTTGTCAACTAGTCCAAGGTCACTTCACATATCAGCAAGGGTCCAGGTCTTGAAAGTCCCAGAGCCATTGCTCAGTCCGCCGAGCTGCCCTTCAGCTGTCAATCAGCCGAAAAATAGTCACGAGCCCTTGCTCTGGGGTGAGTCCCTGTTCACAAGGTGCTTATGGTTCAGGAGAGAGGTTTCTGTTGAAACTTCCTGTTCCCTTGACCAATAACTCCGATCTCTGCAAGTCCCCAGACGTCGGTCTCTTTTGCATGATGTTAGAAAGGTAACAGGTCTGGGTGGCCGCCTTCTCAGGCCTTCTTCCTGTAATGCCCTCCCCACCTGAGACCTCAGCACCAGCCTCCCCGTTGAGAGCTCCCAAGCCCGTGTGGCCAGCCATCATGGCCTCAGAACACAGCTCCCAGAGCTGGCCTCCCTGGGGGGTCTCCTCGTGGATTTCCTCATTAGCTTTCTTCTGTTCTCCACACCATGGCGGGTGGATGAAGGCGGCTGGTGGAGACCCAGGAGAGAGTGAGGAGCCAGGGGACTGGCATTTGTTGGGGACAGAGAGACGTGAGGCTGGAGGGTGGAGTTGAAGCCAGCTGGTACCGGGCCAGGAGTGCTTGGACGTTTCCCTGGGGGCACTCGGACACACGGAGGGCTTGAAGCGGACTTTCAGGAAAAGTTTCATACTGAATGGAAATATTTAGGGAGGAGCAAGTGGTCAGGGGTCCCAGGAAGTTGGTCATTTTGTGTCAGATCCAGACCTATGGCAGCAATGCCCTGCATCTATGAAGGGTGTAGAAAAAGCAAGCAAAAGGTGAGGCAGAGGTCCTATCAAGGGAAGAAATGACAGAAGAGGGCAGGTAGTTTGGAAGAGGGAAAGATGAACGAGGGAATAAAGCTTAAATTTCCTTCTCTCGGGGCTTGTGCTGTTTTGCATGGGGAAGTCAAGCCCAAAGAGAGTGAATCTTAAGATCAGGCTGTGTTCATACTTATTTGGCAGGGTCTGACTGCATTATGGTTTGCTGTCGTGTATTTATTCAAGAGCTGGTGTGTAAGTCGGGGTTGGGGGGGCCACAAGGTGAAAAGCAAATAAGGAAATAAAAGTACCTGGAATTCTGTGGGTGTGGGTCTCTTTCTCTGGAACCAGAGAGAAACTTTCATGAGTCTTCCTCTGCAGGTAAAGCACAGTTTTATTCAGTCGTGGAGACTTTTCTGGAATAAAGCAGCCTTCCTTTTAACTTCCCCTCCTCAGGCCTGGTCCCCCTCCTCCAGACTCTCTTTAAAATAGACTTTCATGCATGAGGAAGCATCCTAATGTAATATGCATCTTATCATTGCACGGACCCAGCAGGCACATACAGAAGGGACAGTGGGCAAACCTGAGATAGCTCAGCGGCCAGGGAAGGTTGGACATTTTCTTTTGAGATGTCCTCACCTGGGTCCGTCTGGGGTGAGACCTCACCAGCAATTAGCCTCATCCGGTACTCCGGTGCTCCGATGCCTTCCCTCTGAAAGCCTTTCTCAGGACAAGCGGCACGAGGCAGAGTGGCCTGAGGACTCGGGGAAAACCGGTGGGGCTGCCGTGGCTCATTGGGTAGATGAGAGAACTCTGTAACTTTCCGTGGCGTATTCGTCTGCGCAGGGATGTGATAAAGATGGCCTGTGGCCTGTTTCATTTTCCAGATGTCCTGAGAGTGGATCAACCTCACTGCTCTTCTTGGCTGCTGGTCTCCTCTCTCTGGCTCTCACATAGTGCCCTGTCCCCTGGGAATCCCCTGTTCCCCTCACTCCCCCTGAGGAGTGGCCATTCTGCATGAAGATGTCCCGTGGCCTCAGGGGGCACGGGGAGAAGGCTGCCCACCCGGCCAGGCTGCGGTCTGAGGGGCTCTGCCGTGCTCTCGCCGGCTGCCAGAACATCTGGATGTGTTCAGCCTGTTGGATGAGACTGAGCAAAACTGGACCCTGTGTCGCATGCGTGTTGAGGGGAAACCTTCCTGTGCCCTCCTTGGCATACAGGGTACAGGGCACGGGGTTAGCCTGGGCCCCTAGGTGAGGACGACAGGTCTCTGACAGCTAGGAAATGCATGGAAAGTGATGTGTGCTGGGGCCAGGGGCCGGGGGGGTGGGGGTGGTCTGTGGAGTGATTGGCAAGCAAGTGTGGGCCCGGCCCAGACTCTCAAACCTCCTGGTGCTTCCTAAACACATCCTGAGGATGCTAATGTTGTCGTACATCAAAATGGTGAATGTTTTCTTACAGTTGAATTCATAATTCATTTGGTATGGGGCTATGGAACATCCTTTCCTATTTCTCTTCCTTCTTTTCACCCCCAAGATCGTTTTATGATGAGACAGTCTTTGTCTGTCTGTCTCTCCTCTCTGTGTTTCTGTGTGAGTCTATCTGTGTCAGTTTCTGTCTCCCTCTATCTGCATTTCTCTCCCTCTCCCTCCCACCCCTGCCTCTGCCTTTCTTACTCCTCCCTCTCCCTCCGCCAGTGACTAGAAGCATTAAGACCAGGGCTTTTTCCTACAAATGCAGTGGTGTCCTCTTCAAAGTGGGAGTCTGTGTACTTATTCCAAAGATCTCGCCTTTGCTCTGAGCGTTTTCAAAGCTCTCACTGTGAAGTCATATTCAGACTCTGTGGCATTTTCTTCTGAATATCCTCACTGGTGATAAATCTTTAGCCTTTGAAAGTGGATGTGATTTTTGGAAACCACCACCAGCCTGAGCTCCAAATGACTTGTGGCCAAGATTGATTATGCTGGTTTTGGACCGACATGCAACAGGACTATAAAATAATGAGACTGGTTGTCTTGCATGACTTGGGAACCGACTAGAAGGGAATCCCCCACCCCCACCCCAGAAAGTATTTGAAGTCTTAGTGAACGAAGACAAGGCCTTTCACTATGAGTTCCCTGAAGGGGGATGATGACCAGTTGGTGTCCATCCTGGTGTGTCTGTTTATTAAGCAACATGATGGAGGTCGTATTTTGCTTCATCTTTGCTGCACATTAGACATTGGACTAAGCCAGCTGACGTCAGGCAGAAGGCCAAGGTCATAGGTGAGCTGATGAAGGTCCAGTGCCCTTCCGGAACTCCTGCTGTCCATTCGCAGCGCCTGTCCTTGGGAACATCAGGGGCCAGGACAGAGCGGGGGCTACCCTGGCTACATCCTCACTCACTCCGTTCCCTGGGGGCAGTGGGTGGCTGGCAGCTCCGGGAAAGCCACCCCCATGGGCTGGACACACAGTTCTGCATTGATTGGGAGTCTCCTGCCATCTGGGGCCACATGTTGTGACCACGCTGTCCCTTCATCGGCTGCCCTTGCCCACCTGGACTTCCCAGAGTTCTGTCCCCTGCAGTGCACAGAAGGTGAGGTGTCTACACTGACAGTCCATTCTTCTCTTCCTGACCTCAAGAAAATCAACCCAGGTGCCACCTGAAGGACTAATAAAGCCGGGACTCAAATGACAGGTACCTTAACTCTCATTTTGAAGCAATGGATGCCAAATCCACCTGAGGGCTAAATTTTGGGTCCTCCGTAGGACTTGAATGGTGTGATGCTTGCTGTGGAGAAGCCTGGAGGTGTGTCTTTTAGGGAGAGAGGAAGAACCACACCACGGGATGTAAGTCCTCTTCAGAAAGCTTCTGCTCCAAGCCTGTACCTTGTCCCAGAAGGTGGTGCTTCAGTCCTGGATGGTGTCAGATGTGCAAGATTGAAGTCACATGGGAAAGGAGAGTGCAGCTCAGAGACGCCAGTGCTATGAGTGGGGCTGGCGAGGGGACAGATGTGACCCTGGGGGGAGTGGGCACCTGCTGACGGCAGTGATGCCCGGTGAAAGGGGGCATGCACCTAGCTGGCTGAGGGGCCGCAGGGGCTGCATTCTTGTTCTTGCAAATGCAGCGGCGCTCAGAGGCCATGGGGCTATCCCTGGGCCCTTTAAAACAGAGACTCTGTCCTCTTCATTGGAAAGGGCGCGGGGTCGAGGTCACAGTACACCTGGGTCAGACTGGCACCGGGTCTTTCGCTGCAGAAAGCCATGGGGATCCTGGGCAGCCCTGCCCCTGTCTTCCCGTCTGAGAGATGGGGTAAAGTGCTGCTCCTTGAGGGTGTGGAGCATCAGTGAGCCGACTTAACGCAAACTGCTCAGGAGATGAATTGCAAGTGCTAAGTATTACTATTTCATGTGCGAGTCTGAAAATAACCTCACTGAAGCACTCTGATAAATAACTAAGTTGGGCTGGCGAGGGAGAGATTTCAGCTGTCTAGAGAGTGTTTCTCTTAAATATTTTTCTCCAGACCAGAATGGAGTGAGGGGGAGTGCTCTAGGAGCACACACACCCCACATTTTCCCGCCCACAGAGGGAAGGATATTTTTTTTTTCTGAGCGAGAGCGAGAGCAAGACAGCGTGGGCAGGGGAGGGTCAGAGAGAGAAGGAGACACAGAATCCGAAGCAGGCTCCAGGCTCTGAGCTGGCAGTCAGCACAGAGCCCGACGCGGGGCTTGAACCCATGAACTGTGAGATCATGACCTGAGCTGAAGTTGGACGCTTAACCGACTGAGCCACCCAGGCGTCCCAGAGGGAAGGATATTAAGTCACAGGAGGTGATGCCTGGAAATCTTGACACCCTGGGGATACCCTGCTTTCTCTTGCTCCTTCTTGAACTCCAGACCCAGCGCATTTCCAACCAAATGAAATCCATCGATATGAACTCAGTTGTCCTCCCCCTATACCGCCCCCCCCCCCCACCTTCCCTGGCTACAGACACTTTCCCAAAATCTTCTCTGGCTTTTCGGAACTTTCTCTTCTTTCAAGATCTGGCTCCGTTCCATCTTCTCCTAGGAAGCCACGCCCGAAGATTGGCCGAACGGTGACTTCTCTGTTCCTCTCGTCCTGGCACTGCCGTTTGCGACAATGAGCTGCTGTTTTGGTCCTTTGATGTTAAATGTCTGTTTCTGCGTCTGCAGCCAGGGTGTGGGAGATGGAGAAGGTGCCTCGGGGACACGTCCCGGGGCTGCCACATGCTCGCTGCTTGTCCGTCCACTCATGAATCAAGGCGTCTCTTCTCTCCTCTGCATCAGTCCCCTAGGACTTGCAGCCTCTTGGGTGGTGGGGTTTCGTTGGGGGCTGGTTTGGGTGGTCCGGGGTGAGGAGTGGGCTTGGGGCCCTGGGGCCTTCTGGTGACACGGCTCAGGGCAGTGCTGGGAATGGTGGCTCGCCCCCACGTAGCCTTCCGTTCGCTTCCCACCCTGAAGCTTTATAGCAAGGTACTCACAGGCTCTGACTCACTGGTGTGAGGTCATAAATAATGCTGAACACCCCCTCAGCTTTACAAGTTGTGCAAGCTCTGATGCTGCGAGACCTGGCCGAGGCAGGTACGTGCATCCGGAAGTGCCTTTAAAAAAATAGGTTTACGGTACATTGCGTTTTTCTCTGGCTTTAGCCTCAGCACATAAACCAGGATTAGGAGCAGACGGTTTAAATCCCCAAGGTCAGCCCTCCTCCTGCTTTGGCTGCTCTCCATCTCGCTCTCCTGGAGGTGGGGTGGAGGTGGGCCTGCCCCTGTGCCCAGCAAACAGATGCTTTTGTCCCTGGAATTTTTTTTTTTTTTTTTTTTTTTTGGTGATGAGAGACTAAGAGGTGTTGCTCAGCCTTGACTCTTTGGAGGACGTCACCACCATGAGCAGGCAGGGACAGAGCCGCTTGTGATGTATGCTGGCTCCTGGTCTGGCACCAGAACTGGGCCGGCCAGCATGGCCCTCGGAGTCCCTGGAGGAGCCCTGGGAGGGATCTGGAAGGGCCCTGCTTGCAGGGCGCCTCCCCTCCAGGAGGAGCACGGCCCTTGAGGGTACCGATCCGTGGAGCAGGGAATGCACGTGAATGAACTCAGAATGAGAAATGAATATAATAAAAAGTAGAGTGGTGGTCTGCTCACTCAAACATATAGAGTAGACCTCCCTGCCCTACCCCTCCACACCCAGAGACAGGGGAGAAGCTCAATGGGCCAGAAAAGTCCTCCCTCCTTCCCGAATGCCTGAGACAGGGCCTGCAGGGGATGGAGCCTCCTCGGCATTCTAGGCCATGGGGCTCTAGTGTCATCAGCTCAGAACGCCATCATCTATTCCACGGTCTGGTGTCGCCTTGTGGAGGCCGATTCCTTTCTACCTTGTTCTGTTGTCCACAGCGATGCCGTTTCCTGGGGTGATACAGTCTTTATCCCCGGGCTTTCCGCTGGATTCCCTGCCCTGCCCCCTTGGCTTAACTGTCCCTCCAGACCCTCTGCCCAAGTCCGTGGTGCCTCTTTGCCCAGAAAGCTCTCCTGCCATCTCGGTAACAAACTAGCTCTTCTAGTGTCATTTTTGCTTTGAGTTTCCAGAGCCCCAGAGGGCACAAATGAATGATTAAAGACTACAAAATGTCTGTGTGTGCCCTGCAGGGGGCTACGCGACTCTTTGACCATTTGTCACCAATCTAGCAGCCGTGGTCTGTCCCCTGGGACCTCAGGAGCAGGAGTCTGGTCTTCCTCATGGGC
This sequence comes from Hyaena hyaena, assembly GCF_003009895.1. Classification (NCBI taxonomy): domain Eukaryota; kingdom Metazoa; phylum Chordata; class Mammalia; order Carnivora; family Hyaenidae; genus Hyaena; species Hyaena hyaena. The sequence continues at coordinate 2,023,999 of NW_024080821.1, forward strand.
AAGCTTTGTGCTCCACATGGTAGACATACGGGAGATATGTGTTGATGGAATGAATTTTTTTTTAATGAATGAATGAATTTTAGAATTTCTTTTTTACACATTTATTTAGTTTTGAGAGACAGAGCACAAGCGGGGGAGGGACAGAGAGAGACGGAGATACAGAATCGGAAGCAGGCTCCAGGCTCCAGGCTGTCAGCACAGAGCCCGACACGAGGCTTGAACTCACGTACTGGGAGATCATGACCTGAGCCAAAGTCGGACACTCAACCGACTGAGCCAGCCAGGCGCCCCTAAAGAATGAATGAATTTTAAAGGTAGCCCCACCACCCCCTCACAGACTGCTTTCTTTCTGAGGGAGGGGCTGCCCATCTGCGGAATGAAGGGTACGCATCCAGCCCCATCACTGGGCCAGTGTAGCAGAAGACCAGGCCTCTGAAGCTCTTGTGACCTGTTGGCATCTGGCGACAGGCGCCCCTCAGGTGCGTGCAGGATGGCACAGAGGCTCGTCGCACTCAGGTCCAGAGGGTGAGTTCATTTCCTCCCCACGGAACGTTGAAGCTGAAGAGCGTTCATTAGGACTAGGCCGCCAATGGCGGAGGCCCTGCCTGAGCGTGCTGGGCACACTGGTCTGCTCCTTGCAGCTGATGTGCCACACACGTGCTTCCCTGTTGCAGGATGTGGGTGCTCACGTGTGGGTCGGGAGGCTGGACGGCTCCAGCGCACCCTTTCATCCTCGGCACTTCCTTGCCTAGAGCGTTCGGGTAAAGCCACCCTCTCCACTGGTTCTCATTTCCCTTGGCGTGAGCGTCCCAGCAGTTGAAATAGGAAACGCCCGAGGGACAGTGACCATTAGACATTTCTCCTGACCGGCTCACTGAGGCGATAATAGTAACGGAGGATGGCTGTCTAGCTCTTTGTTTGTGCCAGAAGGCTACCTGAGGATGACCTTCCGTGGATGCTCAGAATAGCAACTGTGAGGTAGGTCGCAACTCAGAGGTGAAGATGAGGCACAGAAGGGTTGAGGAACCTGCCCAAGGTCACACAGCTAGTGAACGGTGGAGCCAGCATTGAAGCCCAGGGAGTAGACTCCTGAGCACTGGCTTTTCCCACGGGTCTCTCCTGCCAAGATGCGTCCCATTGGCAGAGCTGGGGCCCGGGTCCTAGTGCCTCAGTAAACACCATGGATTCCTGCATCGTTGGCAGAAAAATGGCCGTGCCTGCTTTAAACCTAGAGTCAGATGGGATTCTGCCAGAGACAGTACCATAGGCCCGCTGCCTCGTTTAACATTTGATTTCACCTTGGTAGTGGTGGTGGTTAGGGGCAGGGGTGGGGTGGGCGGATCCTTTTACTCTGGGATCTCAAAAGAGTCCAGTCCCTGGGCTCTCACAGCCTCTGGCCGACTCCTTGTGGTTCACTTACAATGGTCAAGGGCAGCTTCCCGAGTGTCACAGCACCATCTTGGCCCTGGAAATTCCTGTCATTCTCTCAAAAATCCCCAGCACCAAGCTAAAGAGGGGGAAATTACAGATCTGAGCAGTTGAGGAGCAATTCAATTAAACACAAAAAGAGCTGTAAATAAATTAGCCCAAAATCTTCATGGGCCCTCCCCATTGGCAGAGGGAGGACCACAAGAAGAAATTAAGGCTTCCTTTTATTTATGAAGTTTGTTGTAATAGAACCCTTGGGCTTGACGGTGTAAGGATTTCTCACAGTCTGGCGTGTGGCGAGCATTTGTCTTTGTTAATTTATGTGGGGAAGGGCAGTATGTCTACCAAACGTGCTGCCGGCTTCTGCGCTGTTTCACAAGGGTATTTAAAGTTACAGCACCTGACACTTCTCCAGCAGCTAAGAGGTTTTTCTGCTTCAGAAAGCAAAATATTGTATGAGTTGTGCAACATGTAGAAATGATTTGAAGAATTAGGGGTGCTGCAAATAGGACAGTTTTCTGCAAAGAACTGAAGACTTCATCAAATCACAGAGTTGGCAAGTGCAGGGAAGAGGCAGTGCGGGCCATGGGGCACAGCACAGGTGTGCCCGGTGGCCTGTCGTCCCCGTTTAATTTCCTCTTTCCCTGGTCCCAATTTGAATTGCCAAAATACGTTAGATTGCGGTGCATTATTTCATTTGCCTGCTTCGTAATTCCTCTTTACCTCAAACGGATGAGAAACACATGGCGCTGAAGCAAATTGACAGCTCTTGAAATGAGAAAGATCTTTATCCTTCAGAGTGTTGATGTAGAAATAAATGAAAGAAAAAAAATGCTTGTTGGGTCTTGAAGCAGCTTGAATTGGTACCTTTTTTTTTTTTTTTTTTTTTGGTAAGGGTAGATGAGGGTTTTCACTCTCTCTCCTTCTTTTTTTTCCTTCCTTTAGGGAGGTGTGTGGCTTGGGAATTCAGTGGGAAGGATTTTTTGTCCATACTCGTTTGCAGAGATCTGAGTTATCATTTGGGCATCAGGAGCAGGCCAGAGGGGTCAGCAGCAGGAATGTGGGGTCCTCAGGTTTGCCTCATGAGGGGCACATTTCAGACACATCGTGGGTCACAGGAAAGCGAGTCAAATGAACTTTTTGGTTTTTTGGTGCATAGAAAAGTTATGCTTACGCTATCCTGTAGTCTCTTAAGTGTGCAGTAACTTTGCATCCAAACAAAAACTGTACATACCTTACTTAAAAAAATGCTTTTCTAGGAGTGTCTGGGTGGCTCAGTCGGTTAAGTGTCCAACTCTTGATTTTGGCTCGGGTCATGATCTCATGGTTCATGAGTTTGAGCCTTACATCGGGCTCTTCACTGACAGTGTAGAGCCTGCTTTGTATTCTCTCTCTCGCTCTCTCTCTCTCTCTCTCTCTGTCCCTACCCCATTCATACTCTCTCTCTCAAAAATAAACAAAAAAATTAAAATACTTTTTTGATTCAAAACATAAATTAATTACACAAAATAAAATGTATTGAAGAAGTTAATAAACTAAATGTATTTAATACTTAGTAGATAAATGAACTTTATTAAATATAAGAAAATAATATTTAGAGGTACTAGCTAAGACACGCTAACGATCATCTGAACTTTCAGTGAGTCATAATTGCTGATGACAGATCACCATAACAAGTATGATGATAATGGAAAAGTTTGAAATATTGTGAGAATTACCAAAACGTGACACAGACGCACGAAGTAAGCAAATGCTTTTGGAAAAACGGTGCCCATAGGATTTGCTCTTCGCAGTGTTGCCACGAACCCACTTGTAAAGATTGCAGTATCTGCGAAGTAACAGAAAGTGGAGCCCAGTAAGAGGAGGTATGCCCGTCCTTCAAAAAAAAAAAATCTATTAGTACCTAAAACAAGGGAAGGAAAGGAAAGGAAAAATGAAAAGAAAAGAATTTTTTAAAAGGGTTCCTTATTTTTGAGAAATTAAGAGACAGAGGACAAGAGAAAGAGGGGCAAAGAGAGAGAAGGAGACACAAAATCTGAAGCAGCCCCGACAGAAGGCTCACTCAGGAGCCGGGAGACCATGACCTGAGCCGAAGTCAGAAACTTAACCAACTGAACCACCCAGCTGCCCTATTTTTATTTTATTTCTTAAGTTTATTTATTTGTGAGTGAGAGAGCACACACGCAGGCAGGGGAGGGAGAGGGAAACTGAGGATCCAAAGCAGGCTCCAGTGTTGACAGCACAGAGCCTGACACGGGGCTCAAACTTACAAACACTGAGATGGTGACCTGAGCTGATGTCAGACGCTTAACCAACTCAGCCACCCAGGCGCCCCTTGGGTGTGTTTGTTTTAGACAATGTCCCCTAACCCGCTAGGTCCCTGGTCACCTCACGCTGCCAGCAGCCCCCGTTTACACTTATGAGTATTGATAAATGCATTCCCACACCTCAAACATAGTAGTAGGTATAATTTGTTGGTGTATAAAATATCACCAGACCCATAATATTCGTGTTTCAAAAATGAAGGAGAGCATATTGATGGCTTTAAAAAAAAAAAAAAAGAAAGAAAGAAAGAAAGAAAGAAAGAAACAGAAACTTTGGAAACCACTAGACTTGAGGCTCTTTTCTGTATGAAGTCTTTTTCTTTATCCTGCAAAATCTTTCTGAAACTCAATCAGCAAACAGTGTGTACTCATTTTTGTATTAGTTACGCAAGCAGGTGTTGTGGGTTTGCAGAGCTGTGCATGAAGTATGCTGGGTACCAGGGAAGATAAGAAGGGGGTGGTAGGGACTATCCATCAACACCAATGCTTATGTGACAAAATAACATCCCGGAGTGCTGTGTGTCAGTGCCAAACACAAGGTACGGGTTAAGGGATCCATCTCTCTACTCTAAGTGTAACTTCTATATGCCTAGTGGATCTAAATTAAGAGAAATTAGGGCATCATTATTTGTATTATAAACTGATCTGCTACTGAATTTCTTGCAATAATGAGCCCCCTGGTGGTTTTTAAAAAACTTATTATAAACTTTTATTTTTAAATAGTGTAGGACTCCCGGAAAGTTGTAAACACAGTACAAAGAGCTCTTGTGCCCCTTCCTGCAGCTTCCCACGATGATAGCATCTCCCACAGCCACCACACACTGTTAAAATCGGGAACCCGATGCTGGTACGTCATCAGTGTTAACAGCCACTCCTGTGCGTGTGCACGTGTGGTTTGGAATTTGATCGCGCGTGTGGATCAGAGTGACCGTCACCACAGTCAGGGCATGGAAGTGTCCCATGATCACGGAGACCTTCCCGCACCCTCACCCCGGCGACCACCACGCTCATCTCTATCACTGTAATTTTGTCATTTCAAGAATGTTACAAGAATGTTACAGAAATGGAATCGTACGGTATGGAGTAAGCTTTGAGACTGACTTTTTTCAGTCAGCATAATTCCCTTGAGTTCCATCCAAGCTGCGTAGCCGTAGTTTGTTTCTTTTTATTTCGAGGACGACTCCGCCACAGGATGCTCCACGGCTGGTTCTTCTGTTCCCTTTGCTCTCCGAAACAGGCTTTATTGGCATACGACTCATCTGGCACAGTACATACAGAGAGGTGCCCTTCTGAGGCTACACCTCACTCCTTTGTACTGATTTCTCTAAATAGGAGTTTGTGGTAGTCACAACAGAGTCTGTCATCTCGTCACCCAGCCCTCATCTAACAGACATTTGTTGAGCCACCACTGTGTTCGGAGTACTAGCAATAGCAAAGGGCAGTCAGTTACCACTGACCAAGTGCCTACCTGTATGTTGTGTTAATAATTTCGACTTCCCAAGCTGGGGTGAAGGTTAATAACAACCATGACTCCTTTTACGCACAAGGAAACTGAGCCACCCTGGAAAGCCTTGCCCGAGATGGTGTGTAGTTGGAAACAGAGGGGCAGGATTCGAACACAAGACTTCAGATGCCACACCAGGCTCCTTTTATTCCACCGACTCCTACTCAGGCTGGACTCCTCTGTGTTTGGGGTTTTTTTTTCAGCTCAAAGATTTTATTGATCTTCTCTGAACAAGAAGTAGCTTTGCCAAGTAATTGAATCCTGTGGCCTCTTACTGCACTTGAACTTTGTTCTTGGGGGCATTTTGTTAGCCATTACTTGAAAATGCTTTGGGAACTTAAAAGTAACAAAGCAGGGTTCCTTTAAAAATAGTATGTAGTGCAGACTTTCCTTAATTTGCTTGTGTTTCATAAAGTCTTTGGGTCAGGGTTAGAACTGGGGCTTTGACCCAGGATCCCGGGGGCGACTTCAGTGACCTGGGAGCCGAGGAGATTGGCTCTCAGGCTGCCCAGTGGGGAAGGAGCAGGGGCTTCCTCAGATGTCCCTTAATGCCCCATTAGGGAGCTTTGGGGCTGGTGGCCCTAGGCAGTCAGATTCAGGTGCCTGATGCCATGCCATTCACAGGATTCTGCCGTCTGCCAAAATTGGGCTTTAGATCAGAGGAAGTTGCTATTTCGGGCATCTAAGTGCTAGTGCACTGAATTCAGGCCTCAGCAGCCGACCAGGGGGGCGGGGCAGAGATGCCTCGAGCCTTTGAAGCTCCAGAAAGGGTTCAAAAGAGCCTTGGAGAAGAGATTCCTGTACTGGGTGGGAAGTGGAGAGGTGACCTCTGGGTCCCCTCTGTCTCCCGAGTCTGTGATTCTGGGAGGAGAAAAACCTCCCTCAGTTACCGATGTTCACTGCAGGGCTGGCCAAATTCCTCAGAATCACAGGCTGGTGGAGAGGAAGGGCCTGGGGCTCGCGATGCTGCAACAACGTCCGTGTGACCTCTGGCTCGTCACCTCACCCCTCCTCAGGTGCAGCCAGGGAGAGAGGTAGGGTCGGAAATCTACCAGACCTTTCTGCGTCCCCCTCCCAGTGGCAGGGGACAGAGGGGCATAGGAGCCACTGAGGCATGGGCTCGTCTGAAAGCCCAAGGGACACTCTAAACCCACATTCTTTTTTCACCTGTCCTCTGCAGTTCTTTGTGTCAGGCCGACAGTAGAGCCTTAGGAAACACCGGCTTAATGAACAAATGTGTCACCTTTGCAAAACCATCCCTCTCCCTAGTCCGTCCATCCTCACCAGCCAGTGTGCTAAAGGGCACAGGTAGAGTCGTGCACCGACCGGTTTCCTGCTTCAGACCCTGGCCTTTCCCAGGTACAGACAGGCCCTCTATCCCATCACCAAACCTTGCTGATTACGCCCCCCCCCCCCCCGGTTTTCCAGGCCCAAGGGACTGAAATCAGGATTGGGACCTAGGCATTCTAAGCCTGCCACACTTCCTTTTCCCCCTCGCCCCTCCCCAAGTGCATGGCTACAGCGACGCTTGTCGCCGCTCCCGATTACATCGGCCACAGGAGATGTGGATGCTTTTTCCATTTGGTCCTGATGTTTATTTCATGCCCATCAGTATCACCCATATTAGGACAGATGAGGTGGTTATTTACAGGCTGTGCATTTTCACACTTGGTAATTATAAACCCTTCCCCCTGTTCGGTCAGAGTCGTGGAGATCTATTTTGGCAATTAGCAGTTTAGTATTTGTTTAATGGGAATGCAAGAGAGTGTTACGGCACATCAGTGCTCCACTAATGATTTGCCTTTCTCCTCCGGAGCTGGTCGGTTTGGGCCTTTTTCACGGTAGGTAAGGCCTGATGGGGAGAGGCTGGAGTGGGGGAGACAGGAGCGTTAGGCAGCCTGCCTGCCTCTCCCCCCGCCCCCGGCGCACACTCGCATGCATGCACGCACAACCAGCGTTGTAAACAGGCCGCGGATTTCCAGAGCACAGCAGCCACCACTCGAAGGCACCTCTCACAAGAGGCCGTTAGGCCAGATGCCATTTCCGTGTGACAGCTGTCAAGCCTGCCGGAACCAACTGTGTCTCCTCCAACCGCCCGTGCCCAGCCTCTCTCTCTCGGTATCCCTCTCCCGCCGCCTCCCTTCCTGCGCCGTCTCATATCTGAGCCCTGGTACACACATCGCCCGAGAGAGCTCCTGTCCCTCCGTCCAGGGTGCTGCTGGCCACGGGCTTCGCCTGCTCAGCCCCCAACGGAGCCCCCTGTCCCGGCCACGCTTCCATAGACTTTCGCTTCCCCTGCTCAGTTTTGAGATGTAGTCTCCTGGGACTGTTCTCCCGAGGTCGTGCTGGCTGTGTCCGCGGCTGTCCCTCAGCACGACCTGTTTGCAGTGGGGAGACACACAGGGTGGGGAGCGTGTGGGTGTCCGCGGGCGCACGCGTGCACGTGGCCATTAGAGCGCCCTGAGCCGGCCCTGCAGGGAGAGTGCCGGGGTGGGGTAGTGACAGCGGCCATGTCCTGAATTTAGGTGCTCCCTAGTCACCATTGGAGCTTTCATGACAATCCTGGGAAGCGGGACACGCAGTCAGGACTTGGGTGTACTGCAGGGGCCACAGGGGGGAGCCCCAGACTGAGTCCTGGGACCCCTCTGCCAGTCCCCGCGCTGCGGCCAGCTGGCTCTGTGTGACTTCGGGAACAGCCAAGTGATCTGTGGGCTTTCCGAGTTCGCCAGTCCTAAAGGAAGAGACCCCTCCCCACCTCCTTTTCCCTTTGCTTCTCGAATCACTCCCTCCTCTTCTGAGGCCACCAAAGGCAACATGTGTCTGTCTGCCTGGTTTATCTCATCAGTTCTCTTAACTTTCTGGTAGAGTTCTGTTGTTTTAATTTGAAAGAGAGAGAGAACTCGTGTGCACGAGCAGGGGAGAGGGGCAGAGGGAAGGAGAGAGAATCTGGCTCCACGCTCAGCACAGAGCCTGACACAGGGCTTGATCCCACAACCCCAGGATCATGACCTGAGTGAAATCAAGAGTCGGACACTCAATGGACCGAGCCACCCAGGTGCCCCTCTGGTGCAGTTTTAAGGTAGTTTTATGTGTTCTTTCAGGAGGCAGTGACACTACCCTGAGCCCTAGGGACTCAAAAACTAGACCACCACTAAGACCAGTAGGAAGAAGTAGGTGGCCTCTGGTTTTAAATCCTGGCTTTATAGTTTACTGCGATGTACAATTCCAGGCAAGTCATTCACCGTAACTTCCTCACCTGTATAATGGGTATGATAATATCTCCCTGAGAGCTTTTCATAATTAATGAGCTTTGCATTTGCCTGTGAAGCACCAGTAAATGTAGCTATTACAATACTCACTGAGTCTTGGGGGGAGGTGAAGAATAGGTGTTTCATAGCTTAAAGTCTGATACTAACTTGTGCAATTAGGCTCTGAGCAAAGAGGCTTTGCCTTTAGGTAACTAAGACGTCTAACCTGTAGGATAGAGCTGTTTGGAGTCCCCGCACCCTTCAGTTCCCTGGGGCAAATGTCCGTTCATTACATTTGTAACTGCTGCCTGATCAACACCAGTGGGTGGTGTACTTAAGGAAATGTACTTAATGCACTGAACTGTGTACCAATTAAAAAAAAATGGTTAAAATGGCAAATTTTATATTAGGGATATTTTACTACAAAAAAAAGTTTAGGAGAGACTCAGCCGATGATTTTTCTTGTTATTCTATTAAAGGCAGGGATGCGAATTAAAACACTGCAGGTGGATGCAGTCTAGAAGGTTTGGAGTTTTGGGGTAAAGGGAAAAGTGCCAAGGGGTGACAGCTACACAAACCCAGCCGTCTCCATGCCCAGCAGGCCTGGAGGGGAAAACGCACAGAGGTTGGGGGTGGCTGAGAAGCTTGCATCCCCACAGCCACAGGGGCACAGGAATCTGAGACCGGGGAGGTGCCTGGGTGGCTCAGCCAGTTAAGTATCCGACTCTTGATTTGGGTCAGGTTGTGATCTTGGGGTCATCGGATCGAGTCCCACATCCAGCTCCGCGTTCAGCGTGGAGCCTGCTTGGGATTCTCTCTCTCCCTCTCTCTCACTGTTCCCCCCCAGATAAATAAATAAACATTAAAAAAGAAATAGAATCTGAGACAGGCCCACAGGTAGAGGCTGGTGGGATGAGAAAAGCAGCGGCTTCCTTAGGTTAGAATTCTAAGTCCGAGACTAAGACAAGGCAGGGAGAGCTCCCAAATGCGGCATGCGACAAAGGACCAGCATGCTGCTCCTGACTTCTCTGGCAAGGGATAAACAGCCAGTCTTGAGGCAGCTGGAGGCCTGTTAAATGTTTACCCCTTTCCCGTAGGGCCCATTTACTACTGGGACTCCTCTGCCCATCCCACCTCTGCCCCCAGCTTGCTCTGTGACCCACACACAGGCTGTGATTAAGGCTCAACTCAGCTGTATTTAGCCATTTTGAACAGGGATTCTCCACCTTGGCTGCACCCTGGGATCACTGGGGAGCTTTTTTTTTTTTTAATTTTTTTAGATTTATTTATTTTTGAGAGACAGAGTAAGACAGAGTGTGAGCGGGGGAGGGGCAGAGAGAGAAGGAGACACAGAATCCGAAACAGGCTCCAGGCCCTGAGCTAGCTGTCAGCAAAGAGCCTGATGCGGGGCTTGAACCCACGGACCGTGAGATAATGACCTGAGCCAAAGTCGGATGCTTAATCGACTGAGCCACTCAGGCGCCCCTCACTGGGAAGCTTTAAACACTGCTCCTTCCGGAGATCTGATTTAACAGGTCGGGGTGTGGCCTCACTCAGCAGCAGGGATGTTAAAATTCCTTTGGGTGATCCTGGTGAGCACCACCGACCTGGATTTCAGTGTGAGCTAATGGGATTTTCCAGCCTGTGTCCTTTCCCCTTCCATCCTCCCTGTTGGGCAGCGATTAACGATAGACCTCGCTCTTCGCAAGGCTGGGGCATACTGGAAAGTCTCGTCTCGGTGAACTTAGACGCCACGCCTGAGCTCTGGGACAGGAGCAGGGTTCTCTCTGGGCGGGTTGGAAGGAGCAGCAGAGGGCAGCGCCATCCAGTGTTCTGAAACAGCCCGGGTAAGACAGCCTCCCTCTCCAGTACCCACGCCAGGCGCCTCTGTCCTGGGCAGCCCTGCCTCGCATATGAGTCTCCACTCTTGCGGCTTTCATGCCTTGAGTTTACAGAGCATAATAAGGTCCGTTAAGCCCTACGCATTACAGTATGGGATCACATTTACGGGCGTTTATTTAAACTAACTCTTGAAGTGTTTGAGTGGGAGCAGGAAGCGAAATTCAAGGGCATGTGTTCCGGGGGAGTTTGAAGAGCTGGGTTTCTTTTTTTCCCTTTCCTCTCCCTCCTGTGTCTGACCAGATAATTTAGGGATCATTTGAAGTGCCATTTCCTGCTTTGTTCTTGATACGTATGGCGTGTGGGTGTGCATATTTGTATCCCAAGAGGAGTGGGAAGTTTCTCAGCATGCGTTGGCCACACCAAAGCTCTGGAACGTCCTGACGGAACAGAGTTTGGAAGGACCAGTGGCGAATTTGAGGCCCTTAGATGTTGTCCTAGCGGACTCTGCGGTCTGTTTTAGCATTCTGGGCTGAGAGTTGTTACGGGTGGATCTTAGGTGGCCTACTTCATAGCTTCCTCCTTTCATAGAGAGAAACTAAGGACAGAGAAGGGAGGTGACTTGTCTCCATGAGATCTCAATGGAGCTGGACTAGAACCTGGGTCCTGCCCATGCTTTGTGCAAAACTGCCTGCCCCCTCCACTGCCTCTCCACACCTGTGAGGTTAGTACCAGCAACTGAATCCCCTTTGGGTGCCTCCCGGGGACGAGTTTCCTGTGTCCCCAAATCAGCTTCACTCCCCTCCCGTGTACTTGGGGAGCCAAAACTGCAGGCAGAAGAAACAGTTGTCTGATGGCACACTCCAGGGTCCCAACCTGTGGCCGTCCATCTTGGCCAACAGAATTTATGACATGTCTTTCCAGGAGCTTCTTTGCTTTGTGACTTACGAGGTTTCCTCCATGAGTTGGGCTGGCTAAAGCCTCACCTCTGGATATGGTCAACATGGAATGGCGACTTCGAAATTCACCGAGCAAGAGTGTCTGGCTCACAATAAACCTTTTGACTCACTATAAGGAGGGCTCGCTCATTCATGAAATGAATTAGGATTAGAGAGGCATCACCCACTGACTTGAGTGCTAATTATTGCTGATTTTCACGGTGCTCGTTTAGTGAGGAACATGTTGCCAATTTCTCCTGGCGCTTCTGGGATCTCTGTCTCCAACCTTGTTGCAAGGGTGACATTTAGAAGTGGTCCCTTCCCACCTTAATACCTGTATTCCACTTGCAATGTGTAACATGACAGTTTCATACTCAGCCCACATTCTACATTTTGCCTCCTTCCAATTCTTCTCTTGCCTTTGTTCATTGTCTAGTATTATTTCAGACTGTATATCTTCCAGTAGATGAAAAATTTTTTTTATAACAGGGACCATGTACAAGTTACCTTTTGCCACAGGAATGCTATGAAACAATCACAGAACTGCAGCGGCAGACAATAGCTGTTCGTTTCACCTGTCTGGAGTCCACTGGGAGTAATTCTGTGGATCTTGGCTGGGCTCACTTGCGAGTTTTGGGTCACATGCATGTTTTAGGATTGACTGAGGAGACTTGGCCCAGCCCCACATGCCTCTCACGAGCACTAGCCAGCTAGCCTGGGCATGCCCTTCTCCTGGTGATGGCCGAGGTGCAAGAGAGAACAAGCAGAAACATGAAACCCTTCCCAAGGCCAGACCCAGTGTGGGCATACCTCCACCTCATTTTGCTGACCATAAGAAGCCAAGTGCAGATACATGGGATGGAGAGATAGACCCTGCCTCTTTAGAGAGAGGAACTGCAAAATCACAGAACTAAAGATTTGGGGCCATCAACGCAAACTGTCTACCATGGCCCGACGCAATCCACCTCTTCCTTGTACTTAGGCCAGTGCCCTGCGAGTAGTGAGTGCCTAATAAATATATGTCACAGATAAGTAAATAAAGTTAACATTAGCGCAATTTTCTAGTCAAGATTGAGTTGACCGGATGATGTAGGCATTAGCTGGAGTTTATCTTTTAGAAGGAAAGTATCTGTCGTCCTGGTAGAATCGAGATGTCTCTTGCATTGGGTTCAGGGACAGCTTGGTTGTCGCTAGAAGTTTCTCTTTTTGTCATCTTTTCCGTCGTCGGATCTACTGTCTTGTTTTCAGGATCTTAGGATGTAGGTGTATGAGAGACCAGGAACAAAGGGGGAGAACACTTTCCACACCAAAGTGCTTCAGCTGCCTCTGGAGGAGGAATTTTGTCCCACGTTCTGAACATGGCCATGGAATCAGACATCTAGGGGTGAGGCCCAGGAGGTCTGTGTTTTAAACAAGCCAGGTGATTCTGACATGGATGAAGCCTGAGGAGCCCTGCTCCAGCCCCTATGGTCCATAGAGGCCAACGGCGTAGCTCCCCACCGTTGACTCTCAGACGTGGTGTGTGCGCACCGCACACCTCCAAGTATGTCCCAATGTGGTCCGAACCCGGTGAGGACAGAAATACATGTTTAGGACTTTTTTAGGTGTTGAAACAAACGGGGGCAGCCCCAGCCATCCTGTTTAAAAGTTAGTTTACCTTGCTTTTTCGCTCAATCTACCACCAGCGCCAGGCTGCATTGGGAACCTGTCCTGAGTTATTAAAAGGTACGTCTCCGGGTTGGAGCAAGCTCTCAAACCGGAGCAAGCATGGGCCAAGATGTGGGACAGAGTAGGGTGAGGTTCTGATATCTCCTCTCCTCCTTGATCCCTCCAGGGACACCCCCAGCCCCAGACCACTAGGCTCACAGATTCCCCACCTCTGGGACAAAGAAATATGTAAGCCTGGTGAAGGCACTGTCGACACATAATAAATACCAGTGCTAGTCTAACGAGAGTTCATGGTGTTTTCTACTCGAGGTCAAGAAAACTCCTGTGTCCCGCCCCCAACTCTCTGTGTTCCAGAACCCCAAATGAGGTCCAGTCGAAGTTGATGACTCTGTATGGCCAACTGATCTACCTGGGTTTCATGGGTGTGTGTGTGTGTGCGCGCGCGTGCGCGTGTGTGTGAGAGAGAGAGACAGACAGACCGATAGACAGAGACACAGTTACCAGTTTGCTCTCTCTAGGGTTGACTACCAGTTACCTTCACTTTGCTCCTCAGTCCCCCGTGATACAGACTCACACAAGCTGCTTCTGTTTGATTCACACAGAACCGTGAGAAACAGCCCCGTATGTGAGGCCGTGTTTTTCATTCTATTCAGTCTTTGTATATTCAAATTCTCCCAGTTTCAGCTTTTGCTGTTCTGCCAGATTTCCACCGCATCGATGGCTTCTCTGAATTAATAAGTGTTTTGCTATCGCTGGAAAGTTTTTTCCCCACCCGCCCCTTCCCCAAGCACCGGGTCTTATCCGTATTGATTTTTTTTTTCTTTCTCTTTCCTTTCTAGCTGTTTCTCAGATGTTTTATTTTGTAAAGCGTTACTAGAATTTTTCTGTCGCTCTGACATTTTATCTATTCAGGAGGTCCCTGCGAGTCCCATTGTGCCACCGGACTATAGAGGAAAGAGCTCTATTCTCTATGACAATGGCTGCCCTAAAAAACATACACAGATCCTCCCCCGCGCTCCCCAGGGTGGAGCAAATGTTGGGAGGGCAGCGTCAGAAAACACCCAAACTTGGGAAGGAAAAGAGGGAGCCAACTACGCACTGTGGAAGGGGGAAGGCGGGGGCGTTGAAAATCCTTTTTTTTTTCTCTCTCAATTCAAAATATTTATTTCCGGAAGGGATCGGAGTGTCAGTACCAAAACATGGCCAACACAGAAGGAAGGCTGTTTTCCTTACTGTTTGGCATTTTTAGCTCAAAATAAGGACTTGGCAAGCATCTTAGAAAATGTGGAGATGGGTGTGAAACAGATGTCACATTTACCTGTGCAACACCCAGCAGGTGTCACCCTCCCACCCACCCGCACCCCAGGCATTGGAATTCTTATCGAGGCCCTGGGGTCTGAGTCTGCAGTACCATATGCTCAAGTGTGAGTGCTCTGTGTACAAACAAACCAGTTGATCTTCTGGTGGTTTTGCCTGAGTGGCGCGCGGAGGCAGACGCTTGTGGTGTGTGTGGCCTCCGCAGGAGCCTGGGGACCATCAAGGCTACCCCACTGCCGAGGGGTCTGGTGAGGGAACCCATCTCCAGCCTAGCATCACTTACTCCCCTCGGCCTGGTGCCCGGTGGAGAGAGAGTAGCTCCTTGCTGGCAGAACAGTCACCATGCAAGGCCATTGTCCTCCCAGTAACTGACTTTAGTAATGGGGACCAGAAGGGCAAGGCCCCAGGAGCCTGTTTGTTCAGACTCGGTTGCTTAGCAACAAAGTGGGGAGGTGAGCCCTGACTCCGGAAGGGATTTTTAAGCTAGGCCAGTCCCTTCGAGGGTTACATCTGGCTGGCCTACCCCCTCTTCCATTTTTACCTTGACTTTGCTTCCTGCCCCACCCCCCACCCCCCACCCCATTCTATGTGATAGCATCTAGAAAAATAGATTTGATTTTTCTGGAGGCAGCATTTTAAGCCTGGTTTTATTGCTTTGCCCAGTGTCTTCCCCTCCATCAGAGATTGTAGTCTGGGAGGAGTGACGAATGAATGGCCTATGATTCCCTTTCTCAGCTGGCTTAGCTCCGGCTCCCAAACTCATTTGTGAGCCTTTGAGCTCCAGTGAGCATTGCTCAGTCCTTCCCCACCGCACACATACTGACATTGCCCCAGGCACAGAGCCCTTGGGCTGGCAGCTTTGCCCATGACCACATGGGTTGAGTCATAGCTTTACTGCCAATCTTGGGCACAAAATGAATGGGGAGACCAGGCTGCTTACTTGGCCAAACGAGGTACAGTCCCCAAGTGAATAGCGGATTGGCTAGGACCGTACCTGTACTAAAGATGTGTATTTTGTGGAAGAATAAAGAATTGGATCTTTAAGTATAAGGAGTGGAATTCAAAAGCCAAATCTGGGTCAGTAAGGGTGACTTTCTTGACATTTACATGAGAATGGAGTGTGGATCCTGAAATCTTAGTTCTAGAATATCCAGAAGGGTTGCAGGATGCCTCAAAAGACTGAGGGAGGAATAGGAAGAGACGGAGGATGCCTTTGGGTTTTCTTCTCTTTGATAGTTTGGAAAAGTGGAAAAGGTCCTAGCACGAATGTGTTAGTGTGCCAGGACAGCCACAACAAAGTACCACAGACTGGATGGCCAAACAACAAAAATTTATTTTCTCACTATTCTGGAGGCTGGAAGTCCACGATTGGCAGACTTGGTTGCTTCTGAGTCCCCTCTCCTTGGCTTGCAGACAGCCACCTTCTCTCTGTGTCCTCAGGTAGTCTTTCCTCTGTACCTGTGTCCAGATTTCCTCTTCCTGCAAGGTCTAGTCAGTACTGGATCAGGACCCACCCTAATGACCTCATTTTAACTCCATAATGGCCCTGTTAGAGACCCCATCTCCAAATACAATCACATTCTGAGATACGGGGGGGGGGGGGGGGGGGGGGGGGGGGGGGGGGGGGGTGTCAGGACTCCCAACATCGGAATTTGGCAGGAGGCACAATTCAGCCCATAATAATCAAGATGTTATATATCCATTGTTTATAACCAGAAACAATTTGAATATCCACAGAAGGATAATTGAGTGAGCTATAGTTTCTCACTCCACAAAATATTATACAGCAGTCAAGATAGTATTTGCAGTCCCTCACACCTACGAAGATGACTGCTGTCTAAAAACTCCCAGGAAATAACAAGTGCTGGCCAGGGTGTGGAGAAACTGGAAACTTCGTGCGCTGTTGGTGAGGATGTAAAATGGAATGGCCACTGTGGAAAACAGTATGTCAGTTCCTCAGAAAATTAAAAATAAAGTTACCCTACGATCTAAATTTCATTTCTGAAAATGGGGACTCAAGGAGATACTTGTATACTCATGTTTTATGGTGGCGCTTTTGACAATAGCTAAGACTGAGTATCCATCGACAGACGAATGAATAAGCAAAATGTGATACACTTATAGAACGGAATGTGGATGAACCTTGAGGACGTTATGCTAAGCGGCATAAGCCAGTCACAAAAAGACAAATACCATGTGATTCTCCTTCCATCAAATATAGTAGTCCCCCCTTATTTGTGGTATCCATTACCCACAGTCAACTGTGGTCCTAGAGCTGGATGGTCCTCCTGACAGATGGTCATCAGGTCAGTAGCCGCCTAACCCTACGTCACATGCCGAAGTCATTCACCTCACTTCCTCTCACCACATGGGCATCTTTTCCTCTCTCATCAGTGGCAGTACAATAAGATATTTCGAGAGGGAAAGACCGCATTCACATAACTTGTATTACAGTACATTGTCGTAATGGTTCTATTTTATTATTAGTTATTGTTGTTAAATCCTTTACCGTGCCTAACGTATAAATTGGACTTTATGATGGGTGTGTATGTACAGGAAAAAACGTGGAAGGTATTGGGTTGGGTACTGTCCACAGTTCCAGGCATCCACTGGATGTCTTGGAGTGTGTGCCCTGGAAATGGGGGGAACCTCTGTACTTAGAGGAGTCACAGTCAGAGACAGCAGACAGAGGGTGCTTGCCGGGCGCCGAGGGGGACAAGGGGACAGGGGGCTAATTATTTGATGGGGGTAGAGTGTCAGTTTTACAAAATGTAAAGAGTTCCGGAAATGGATGGTGGGGATGGTAGTTCAATGTTATGAATGTATTTAATACCACTGAACTGTGCACTTAAGGAACCGTTCACATGGCAATCTTTATGTTATGTGTATTTTACCATAATAAAAAATTGGGGGGAAAAGCGTAATATTCACAGTGTAGTAATCTGGGAAGTGTGTGCAATATTGTAATATTATATTTAAAGAAAGAACTAGGGGGAAATTCTATATGTAGTATGATTTAAACTATATTAAAATTGCCATAAGGTTTCTTAAGGCAAAAACTGAAGGGAAATGTAGTAGATATTAACTATGGTTGTACTAGGCAGAAAGATAGGAAAGACAGTGATTTTTTTCCTAACTTTTTGTTTTCACATAATTTTTAAAAATATTTTAAAATTTATGTTTATTTTTGAAAGAGAGAGAGAGCAAGCAGGGGAGGGGCAGAGAGAGAGGGCGACACAGAATCCGAAGCAGGCTCCAGGCTGTGAGCTGTCAGCACAGAGCCTGACGCGGGGCTCGAACTCATGGACTACAAGATAATGACCTGAGCCAATGTTGGATGCCCAACCAGCTGAGCCACCCAGGCGCCCCTTCACATAAAGTTAAATGAGCACCTGTGGCTTTGATGATGGAAACCACTCTTCCCCCACCAGTATGTAACATTTCACATGTTTTGTTAAAATTCCTAAAGCAGACCCCGTTCTGTATTTGTTTTGCAGGTGGAGGATGCAATGCTGATGTTTGACAAGACAACCAACAGGCACAGAGGTAAGAGCCCCACGGAGGAAGGTCGCCCCTTCCACCCGTTGATCTGATCGTCTGTTGAAGGTCTGTATTCACGGCGGGGCACCACAGCTCAGAGTCCGGATGCCGGACAGTTAAAGATCGGCCACGCCCACCATGTTCCCATAAACCTTTCTAATCCGGGCTCTCTCCGTCTTTGCTAGCCCTGAGAACTAAGTGATCCGAGTGGAAATTATTCATAGCAGTTACTCAGCTGAGCTCTCAAGTTGCATCGAGGGAAGTGGTTTAGAAACACACTGGCAACCCGAAGAGCCAGAAAAGGCTTATTCCGCCTGCGATTGCAGACCTGGAAGCGCCCTCGTGCACGTCTGGAATGTTTAGAGGGCACTGCACTTACTCGTGTTTTCTCCTGTGCTCTAACTGTCCTATCCATGTTCCAGAAAATGGGTCTCAGCTGGGGCCTGTAAGCCTCCGAGATGGCGCACAGAATGTTTCATGTTTGCGCTTTTCTTCGGAGACGATGCGTCGCTCCCAACAGATTTTCAAAGGGGTCTCTGACCTCCGTGCCTCCCCTCCCCCAAAAAGGAACACGTTGAAATGACTGCTTTAAACAGAAAATTGGACGAATCTAGAAACTCCTCCTAGAGAAAGTAGAGTCAAAGGTTGTGGCTTAGCGTTCCGTTCTCCGGTTCTCTGGAAGCCCCTGGTGTCTGGGGCTCCTAGGAACAGGGCAGTAATGGGCAGAGCAGGAAGGGAAGTGGCAGGAAGTCGCGTTCTTGAGAGAAGCCGGAGCGAGCAGTGTTTCCTTGCCACTAGGATTGCATTTAGATGTTTCTTGTGTTGTTTACATTCTTGCTGTCACCTGTGATTAGAAGCAGTTTCCCAGCGCTGACTGTATGTCTCTCCTGTTGGGAGCAGGCAGGCTGAGTGAAAGAGAGGCAGGATCGGGGGTGGGAGAAGGAGGGGCTGTCCTGAGTGTGCCTGGCAGTCTGGCTTCCCGTGCGTCCATCGACAGCATCCTCAGAAGGGAAAATGGAAAATCGGGTGGAAAGCTGGGGCTTTGATGGTGTTTGTGGGGGAGGAATGGGGAGGGGTGGAGGATGAAAAGTAGGGAGGAGGCAAGGAGGAAAAGACAGACTTACAAGTGTGGAATGATTGCTTTGTCCTCTGCCTCACTAAGCATCCTGAGGCTGAGAGAGGGAGGGGAAGGGGGTGCAGAAACGAGTAACTCATGATTATTCTCCACCAGCATCCTTAGGAGAGGAGCGGGGGGGGGGGGGGGTTCTGAGCACTGTTTTCACAGGCATTGTGTGTTCTGATCTTCCCAGCAGCCCCTTGACTTTAGGAAAATCACTGCACTCCTTTAGCTTCTTTACCTCAGTTGAGTCATCTGTAAAATGGGGATAATGTTAGTACTTCCCTATAGGGTTGTTTGGAGAGTTGGAGTGCCACACACACACATCAACTGTGCGCAGGTTAGCTCTTACTATTAATTGTTTTCACCGTCATCACCTCTGTGTTGTGGGTGAGGTGACCGAAACTCAGAGGGGGTGAAGGGGACCACCCAAGGTCAACAGGGACTCACTCCTAGGACTGCTGATTTCAGATTCTGCTCCTTCTCCGTGATCTTCATGTGGGGGGTGGGTTTGTTGAGAAGAATGTTTTCGTCTATTTATCTTCAGGGTGGGTGAGGCCCATCTGAATGCGGCACTAGTGTTCAGGGCTAGAATTCACACTCGTGGAAGATTCTCGAGTGGCTTCTGTAGGCAGTAGCGTTATCATGTTTTTGAATATCCACAAATAGAGGTATTTTTGAGCTCTGGGTTAGGCAGTGTTGGAGGGAGAGAAAATCATCTGCGCAACCCTCACAGCTGTGCCAGGGAAAGAGGTGCGGCGTCTGGGGTTGCGAGAGGGCCGGTGACTCTCCATGTTACATTACTCAGCTAACAGCAGACAGAGGCAGGTTAACACTGGGGGCGCTGGGCCCCTGAGGAAGTACCGGGCAACATCTTCCCCTATTTCTGACCCAGATGCCTCCTGCTGTGGGTGGACCCTCTTCCCTTGCTCTGAGGCGCTGGGTGTGGTCATGGGGTGGTGGCCCCTCTGATTCCTGTCGCGAGGTCCATTTTACGGCCCCATGCTCAGCGTGGCCCCAGGATGGCATTGCTTTCTCTCCCATGACTTCAGGGGCCCACTGGCAGGAAGGAGGGTGGATACAGCCCCCCGTGCACTCAGCCCTGCCCCCCAGCCCCAGCAGGGGCTGCCCACGCACCCTTCTGCCATGCCAGGGGTGCCAGATTCCTGTGGACCCCTTGCATGATTTGTGGAGCCAGAACAGGCGGAAGGTGGGGCCTCTTAATTCAAAACTTAGGCAGAATTTCAAGGTGACAGCATAGCACTCAACCCAGGGTGGAGCCCTTCTGAGCACGGGGCCTGCATGGGTGCGCACCGGGGAGCCAGCCGGAGCGGACGCAGTCCTGGGGACCCCGCTGGCGGTGTGGGGAAAGGGAAGGCAGGAGGGAAGGAGGCCCCCACATGCTGCCCCCTTGCCCTCCTGTACGGAAGTCTGCTCCCGGGGGTTCTCTCTCGGTGCAGAGCTTTGGCCCCTCCACACTTTCCAGCCCCTCTGAAGAGCTGAGGACTTTCTCTTTGAACTGGGTGCTCAAGCTGAGTTAATACTTAAGTGGTTATGAGCATTTGGGGGTGGAAAGAATTTAAAAAAAAAAAAAAAAAAAGGATACATCCCCCAACAGACGCACAAATCCGCGTGTGGAACGAGTGGCCCCACATCCCTGATGGAGTGCACATTTGGAATCGGGTGATAAGCCCGAGAACATAAAATCCTCCTGCAGCCACCTTGGCCCAACCTTACCTTCACCTCCTCCATTTCCTGTTTCCCATTATCTTATCAAGAAGAAAGTGCTGCCTTAGCAGAAGTTAAGGACGCCTCTCCATGCTAGCCCTGCCTGTGGCTCTCCTCTTAAAGAGGTCCCCACCGTTCACCCTGCATGCGGCCACAGAGCATGCACAGCGCTTCTCCCCAACTCCCAACCCCTCTGTGCTGCGCGGCCCGGCCCCGGGCCTAGAAGTCACCTGTGCGCCCTTGGGGCTGAGACCGCTGCGGTCCGGGAAAGCTGCACATTTGGTTGCGCCCGGGGGCCCCGAGTCTGGTCCAACAGGCTCGTGGGACCCTCTCCAAATACTCTTGCCACCATGAGCCAGAACACAGGGCAGGATTTCCACTCCTCACCCCACAGTGGCTCCCCTCTGCCCCTGTCCCCCGCTGGGCCCCCAGGGACAGGGTAGCCCTCCATTACATCTGTTCACAGAAGCGACCGCCTGTGTTTCTTCCCCTCTTACCTCTGTCCTTGGACCGCGCTGGCACCCTGGGAAAGAATCCAGGGGACAGGAGACCACCAGCCCTCCCTGGATGGCAGTCCTCCACTCTGGAAGCAGGAAGAAGGTCATTCAGCACCTGACTCCCACAGAAGGTGTGGCGTCGTCTTCTCCCTCTTTCCCCTTGGAGCAGACCTCCCTCCGGCTTCTGCTGCTCCCTCCATGCAGGACCTGAAGTATGTTTCTGGCCTGTTAACTGAGAGAATGTCCAAGATTAAGTCCTTTTTCATTCTTCTTGTTTCAGCTAGGAGAGGGAGGGAAGGGGCTGTCTCCGGCGCCCTGGAAATGGGGATTAGCACGCAGGGGTGCCCTTGAGGAGCAGTGGAGGAGCTGATCTGTGACGCCGCAGGGGATTCTGAAGCTAGGGCTATCTGCGGCTGGGGTGAGAGGGCTGATGTTGTATGTTCACCTGTCACAGGATGCAGCCCACCCTGGGAAGCACGTGTGACCTTGGGCTCGCCCTGAGGACATCCTAGAGGGACAGACAGCTGGGGGCCTCTTGCAACAGCACTCCTGTGGAAGTACTGTGTCCTGTGTCCCGTGACCATACCCACTATGGTGGTACAGTGGGCTCTGGGCTAACCAGGCCACGGTAGCACTCTTGGTAGAAACCGCCAGCACTTCCTGAGCGGTTTTACACCGCGTGCTTAGCTCAGCACCTGCACATACTGTTGAATCTTTATGATGGTCATAGGTGAACCCAGCTGCCCAGAGTCCCTAGTTGGACATAAACCCAGCCTGTCTGACCCAGAGCCCTGCTCTGCAGGCTTGGTGCTAGGCGGTGGTTTAAAGCAGGGGAGTTGGTGATTTTACCTCCTGAGCGCCTCCTCGATATTGGCCCTTCCCCACCTGCCCTTCTTGCTGGACTGTGGCACACCTCCATTTCAGATGGAGAAACTGAGGCATGTAGAGTGCTGGAGGGCCACATAGCAGGTTCCTGCAGCCAGGTGGTGTGAGCTACTCAAACCTTCCACGAGATTCTTTGTGCCCACGGGCAGAGAAAGAAGGTGGCTTTCCAGTTTTCTCAGAGACTTTCATTTGTTCTCTCAAAGCCATTGGGGGCGGTCTGAGAAATATGGGGCTGATCATCAAAGGATTTAATCACTGGGGGAAAGTTTGTTGCTTTATCCTTGCAAACCTCAGATAAGATCTTGAATTCAGCATTAGGTATTGATCCCAGAGAGGGGCTGGCGGGGAGGGTCTGGAGGGAAAGACACAGCAAAGTGTCCTTTCTGATTCGCCCTTTGGGAGGCACAAGGCTAATGCGTGAGCCGGAGGGGGCGAGGGAGCGCAGAGTGGTTTGGATCTGTCCCCACTGTCACCAGCCCTGTTGGAGAAAGCGGAGGAACGTGGGGCGCTGGTTGCTGAAATCCGTCTCACATTCACCTCCTTGTCGGGGAAGGGAGCCCCCGCCTCCAGTGTCCTTCCAGGGGGCGCCTCCGCTGTTCCTCCCTCCCAGCCCAGCCCTCCAGGCTGAGCCCCGTCCGGCCCATCAAGGAGAGCTGGGTGGTTGGGGGCCCAGTGGCAGACGAGTCGGGTGTCTTTGAAGCTTATGGGATTGCCTGGTGAGGGTCAGCTGGAGAGGGAATGAGACAGGCCTTCTCACTCCCTGCGGCTTCCATTACCCAGCAGGCCTGTTTGCTCCAGAACGTTGCCAGAGGCAGAGGGACGGATACACTGAGAGGAAAATAAAGCTCAGTGTGATGGAGGACTCCTCTCACCGCTGTTAACAGTTCCTCATTAAGTGCAATGCTAATGGCTTTGGAGAGGCCCAGCTCCCTGGCTCCCCAGCAGGCCCCTCTGCACTACTGACCTCAGCTGAGGCGGTTCTACGACCCTCCAAGAAGAGCACCGTCCCCAGCAGGCACCCTACTTGGAGGGCCCTTCTCCAGGTTGGCTGCGCCCTTCCCCAGGGTGGCTGCGCCCTTTCAGGAGCTGCCCAGCTGGAAGGGCATCGCAGCAGCCCCGTGTGGGAAGAGAGGGAGGAGCTTTGTGCAAGCTCACCCCCAAGCCGTGGGGCTGAGCTCCGCTTCTCCCTTGAAGCTTGTACGCACCTCCGTCCCGACAAGCAGTTCGCTGCAGCTGAAGGTCTCGGTAATTTGCGTAATCGGTTTATTTCTTAAAATGGTGCCAGGAAGATGTACCTGAAACTGAGATAGAAGATAATGCCTTTCTAAGGGGGGAAAAACAGCCCTTAACGTCCTGACTCCCCGCCAGACGCTCACTTTTGAAATTGACCTCTGGCGTCCAGGCAGGTTCACGGGCGCTACAGATGACTGAGGATCGCACTCTCATTATTTGTTCACTGCTGCCTGTTTCCCGAAGTTGAGGAAGGGGATGTAAAAAGAGCTTCACAAAGGTGTAAACTAAATTAAAAATTAAAAGGCATTGCTTCCTCCGAAGGTATAGGATGTCAAAGATAACGTATGCATGTGAGAGTCTCCCATTCTGACCTTGCCTAGGGAAGGGGGTTGGGACCCTGCGGCCCACAGATGGGACGTTGTGGGAGGAGGAGGTCCCTGTGGGTGGGAGAGCGTTGTTGGATGGGGTAGGAAGGGTGGCAGGGATGCCTGGAATCACAGCTGGTGGTGACGCTTGGTCACATGGCACGAGGGCCTCGGTGCCCACACCGGAGTCCACCCGCCAGAGTCATGCCCTTGCAGGGTCCCCACCTCTCACATCTGGCTCTCATCCGCTGCACAAGCTGCTGATGGTGTTGGGCGCCCATCACGCCCCACCCCAAGTCTGAGATCTATCAAAGCGTTTATTGGAAACCTGTAAGCCAGTAGCTTGATCATTATTAGGATTGATCCCAATTTTGTAACCTGCAGCCGCTGTGTTCTAGGCCACGGACACCAACCCTGGGTCTTGGCCACACAGAACTTTCAGTCCAGTCTGTAGGATGATGTGTGGCCACCACACTTGGGCTCTTTACTGCAAATAAAGGGTCTCAATTGGGTCAGGTGACAGAGAATCTTCTCTCCCCAGAATGGCCCATGTAAGTGTGAGGCAACTTCTTAGGAAAGAGACTGGTAAACCAGGCCTCTAGGAGAGGATGTTCAGAATAGGGTAGAAACTCAATATGACTGAGTCTCCTTCCGTCCGCCTGGATCAGAAGGGACGCAGGGAGTGGGGTGAGGGCGGCTGGCGGTGGTGTTAATCGCTGCCTTGGAGTACTTGGAGAGATTCTATTGGAAAGCAGTTCCGGCCGTCCTTGAAGTTGGGCACGCTTTAGTTAGAATGGGTAAGAACCGCCAGGTCCTACAGTGGGATAAATGGGGTGCCAGGCACTTCTCCACTAGATGCTCGGCACCCAGGGTCCTGTGCTCCTGCCTGGGCTCATTCTAAAGGCAGGGCTGTGTAAGGGGGGTGAGCGTGCTTCTGTGCGCCCACCATGAGGGGTGCACCCCAGCTTCTCGACTCCCTTGTGGGGCCTCGCCCAGGGGCCGTGCACCTTTGCCCCCCCCCCCCCCCCCCCCCCCCCCCCCCCCCCCCCCCCCCCCCCCCCCCCCCCCCCCCCCCCCCCCGCCAAGCACATTTCCCTCAAGGCCTGAGCTGCCATCTGACGCATCTCAGGACCTCCTTGGGTCCACCAGGAACATGCAGCAGTGGAGGGCGGAAGGAGGGGAGTGGGGGCCTGGAGCCGCAGCCCCCACCCTGCACCGTCTCTCAGAGACCAGCCCCCAGAGCTGTCTGCACGTTTTATTTTCCCCTTAAATAAACACCATTAGCCTTCCCGAGAAATTGGTGCAAACATGACCTCGCCAATAACCAATTAAAAGGGCAGGGTTGAAGGGGAATGTGCATTTGAAAACATGTGGAGAGGAGGCCGTTAAAGATTCCCGCGGATACCCCAGCCCTGGCAACATCGATCTGAGACCTTAATTTTATTTCTGACAGGAAGCAAGGAGAAGGCTTTACTCTCCCCCACCCCCCCTCCCCGAGCTAACTAAATTCCGGAAGCGCCCATTCCGGCGCTGTCTCTTGAGATATTAATCAACACAGTAGCTGGGTTTCTGTTCACCTGCTTTCCTTCGGAGACGCGGAGGAACACAAAGCTCTCAACTCCCTGGCAACGGGGCGGGGGACAGGGTGCCCAGCGCGAGAGGGAGCCTGTGTGGCCGGGGGGATTTGGCACCCTGGGCGCCCTGCATCTTCTGGAGCTAAAGTATAAATCTTAAACTCCTTTCCTTTGGAATAAAAGCCCTGGCACCAAAACGGTGGTGAGCTAATAGGCCTTCCTGCCTCCCTCCTGGCTGTGGCCCCACAGAAGCAGAAAGGGAGTGGGCCCAGGGTCAGCAACTTCACTGACCCAGAAATGGGTTTTTTGTAGAGACGGACAATGAGGCCTTTGTCGGGGCCTGTTCCCATAGAGGCCCCGGCTCTGACTCTCACGACATGTTTTAAGATCTCGGTGAGGGCAGGGTGTGGAGGCCCGAAGGGAAAGGAGCCTTCAGCGCGGCACCTTGATTAAAAGCACCCCCTTTCTTAGCGCCCGGGGAACCAGAGGCCGGGGCTACCACCTCCCTCGGGGACTGGAGGTTAGGAGCCTCGCTGCCGTGCAGCTGTGGACTTGAGCTTCCGTTTGGAGCTTTGCTGCTCAGTGTCTCGGTGTCGCCGTGGTGTACCATGAGACCCCTAGCTTTGCGGGCCCTCCCTGCCTCCCACAGGTGGGATTTGAGTTACTGAAGAGCTTTGAGCCCCGTTTGGGTCACTTGTGGAGGTGACACCCCTGCTCTGTACAAGTTAAGTGAGTCGGCTTATAGCATGCCCATGATGAGTGTGACTCATTTCTTTGCTTTCCCCCTGAAGGAAGACCGTCAGTTTAACTTTTTTTCTCAATTTTGTTTTTCTTCTGAGAGAGAGAGACAGCGTGAGCAGGGGAGGGCCAGAGAGAGAGGGAGACACAGAATCTGAAACAGGCTCCAGGCCCTGAGCTAGCTGTCAGCACAGAGCTCGACATGGGGCTCGAACCCACGAACCATGAGATCATGACCTGAGCCAAAGTTGGATGCTTAACCGACTGAGCCACCCAGGTGCCCCCATCAGTTTAACTTCTTGAGGCAAACAAACTATACTCCAAGTTTTTAAGGCCCTGATCTTTAAAATAATCTTCCCGTCTCCTTCACACACAAAGCATACGCTTGCAGGTGCATAGGGTATTTCTGAAAGGAGACCCATAAAACTGGTCACAGAGCATTAGAATGACATAGTGGTTAAGAGCACATGGCTCTGGGGGCTCCCAGGTGGCTCAGGTCGGTTAAACGTCCGACTCTTGGTTTTGGCTCAGGTCATGATCTCATGGTTTGTGAGTTTTGAGCCCCACATCAGGCTCTGGGCTGACAGCACGAAGCCTGCTGGGGATTCTCCCTCTCCCTCTCTCTCTGCCCCTCCTCTGCTAGCTCATTCTCTCTCTCTCTCTCCCCTCTCAAAATAAATAAACTTAGAGGAAAAAAAGAGCTCACGCTCTGAAGTCAGGCAGCTGGTGTTTGAATCTAAGCTCTGCAGTGTAGTAACTGTGTGACCTTGGGCAAGTTACTTACCCTCTCTGTGATTCAGATTCCTCATTTGTGAAATAGGAACGATGACATTGGGTTAGCCTGAGTCTTGCAGTGGCTAAAAAGTATGAAAGACTTGGAAAGTCTCTGGCCATGAAGAGTTAGCCCCTGAATATGTTTTATGGGCATGCGCACATGATACAAGTTTACATAACTAAGAAACACCATGTACTTGCGGGGAAGAAGATTAAGTGACCAGTGGTACAAAAACAAGGAAAAACATTTTATTGTATGCTTATTTACCTTTTGAATTTTTGTGCCAAAATTTACTGAAATTTACTTATTCAGACATTTACTATTTTAGGGTTTAAGCTTCTAAAACTTGTTGCAACGTGAATTGTAAATGTAGGGATATAATAACATGAGAGAGAGTTTTCCAAAGAGAAGAACTCACCTTGTCCTGGCTCCCCTTACACAGTAACAGTTGTCACTTCTACCTTGTTCCTGACATTTGCATCAATATTTTAAAACTTGGTTGTAATTCTGGCCTTGGGACAACATGCGGCATCTCTGCTCGGTTGAATGAGGTGAGGGCCCTGTCTCATTGGAGTCCTCTCTTCTGCCTTGGAGAGGGACCAAGTTGATCCAAAAGAACAAAATTTGATTAAATGCAGCCAAGCATCCTCTACGACTCTGAGTCGCCTTTTTTTAGTTTCCATAAACAGAGCATCAGATAGATAGATGAGGATTTTCTTAGTAGTTTCTGGTCCTCCCAGACAATGTGCTATTAATAGAATAGCCAGACTGGCCCCCATCTGGAAAGAAACATGGTTTGCTTGAGTTTATCCCAGACCGGAGGGGAGAGAGGTCAAAGGGGAGAGAACCTCCATTCCAGAAGTTCAAAATGCTTTTTAATTAAAGAAGAAAGTTAGAAGCATTTTCCTAACCATGTTGTGATTAATAAACACATGGAGACCTTACATAATATGACAAATGCAGACTCCTCCTCTGTGTCCCTGTTGCTATAGCTTACAAGTCACAGCAAGTACCCAGTTAATGAAGGTAGTGAGGTGTCTGGGTCATGTGGCAAAGGGGTGAGAGCTTAGGTCTAAAGTCACACTACTGGGTTCAAATTCCAGTGCTACCACCGATCAACTGTGCGACCCTGGGCAAGTTACTAAGCTGCTCTTAACCTCAGTTTTCTTATCTGTGAAATGGGGAATGTTATTATTCACAGACTTGTGAGGTTTAAGTGAGGTAATTCGTCTATGTGAAATATCTAACACTTAGGAGACTATACATATTAGCTTTATTAGTATAATAGCTCATGTTATTTTACTGTTGATACTGTTACTGTTGCTTGGGGAATAAAGGCCAGGACGTGGTGAGCAGAGGAAATGTTTAACACTCAAGGGTGCTGTTCGCAGATGCCGTTAAGTTCGCCAAGAGCGGAGAGTTTTGTGGGTTGAATTGCATACCCTCTCAAAGGAGATATTGAAATCTTAACCCCTCTTATCTCAGAAGGTGACCTTATTTGGAAATTGGGCCTTTGCAAATGTAATCAAGATGAGGCCAGGCTGGCTCGGGTTGATCCCACAGGACTGGGATCCTAAGAGGGAGGGCGTGTGAGGAGGGACGTGTGACCCAGAAGCAGGACTAGGCTGAGGCAGCTGGAAGACGAGTATTTCCGGCCACACCCAAAGCGAAGGGGGACAGCGCAGGACAGATTTCCTCGTGGCCCGGCCAAGGACACCTTGGTGTCGGGCTTCTAGCATCGGCAAGCGTGAGAGAATCGCCTTGTTATTTTCAGTGTCCCCAGGTTGTGGCAGGCTGTCCCAGGAGACCCTGAGGGACGCGCGGAGGGCAGAGTGGTGCTTTCCGGGGGGCGCTTGCCCCTGACATTGGGGCTGCGGTCGCAGCGGGGCAGGCAGGCGAGCCCCTCTCCCTGCACATCCCTGTCACATTATGCCTCTCCCACAGCAAAGTTGGTCAGAGGGGAGACCTATGTGAGAACACGGCCCCCAAATCCTGACATTGTTCACGGCTTCCCTAGTTTGAAGTTACCCAGACACTGTGCAGTTGACCTTAGGGTGTTAAATATATTTTTCTGCTCTGAGATTTCATTTGAATGTAGTAGCCTCCAGAGCTCCGTCACTTCGTTAGAAGCCAGGGCATACACTGAGGAGTTGTCGATATGCCAGTGTGCAGAGGGCTCGTCCGAACCCCAGCTCTCAAGAATGCAGACTGCACCCATGACAGGTGTTTCCAGCTCGGTTCATTCCGTTCGGCTGCTTAGGGAAATCCGAGAGAGAGAGGCGGAAATCAGGAGAGCTCGTGTGCGACCACACAGACCCTACGGCCCTTACGTGCCTGTTCCAACTTGCATGCTGGAGAAGAAGTACAAAAACACAGCGAGACAAGACTGAACTTCAAAACCTGCCAGACACACTTCTTGATTTCTTTATGTTGTCTCCGAAACCCTTCCAGGCAGGAACATTTGCCAAATTCAATCCTAGCCTGAGTGTCTGAGCTAAATTAATGCCATTGAGGGTCAAGGGGGCAACCCCCTCAGGTCCCCAGTCCTGGGACACCAGTGGGCACAGCAGTAATTAACAGTGTGAGCGCCCACGCCGATGTGCTTCTCTTAACCCTCAGGTTTGGTCGGCGAACCTGGCAGAACAGAAAAATAACTGCCGTGATTTTGCAGTGATCAAAGTTGCCCACCTTTGAGCACTCCCTACAAGTCAGAGAATTTCTTCCTCAACTTGCCACCCTGCCTTGATATCAGAGAATAATTGAAAGCACATCCTTCTGTCTGAATGTCTCCAGCACGGGTGCCTGTGTTCCAGCACCCTAGGCGAGGCCAGCGCCTCTGCACCAGATCTGCAAAGTACTCGGTGCTGACATCCGATTTATTATCTCGGAGGCCGGGCCGGTTCATGGATGATTCATGACTCCCGCTTTCCACTGCCGCTGGAGGTGACATCACCCATCCGGGGCCCAGAATAGACACGGAAGTGACAGTGGCCCCCGTTTTGTGTATCTCTTGCCAGCCCTGGGCTCCCTCCTGCCTCACACCCAGCTGCTGTGTGTTCCGGGCACGAATGGCCGCGGCCCCTGGGACCCCGTTAGTCACTTTAGTAGAAGTCCTTTGATGCCGTTGTAGTCTGCGTGGTAACGCAGAAGAGGGAACTTCCCCAAGTTCACCTCTTCCGCTTAGGTTCCTTGAGTTGGAATTTAGATGCTACTCATAACCCAAAGAGTTGCCTCACTCCTGTGGCTAACTTTGGCTTACTCGCTCAGAGGCAGGGTTGGCTGGGAAGCCCGGGGTGACTTCAGGCATCACACAGCCCGACGTTAGACACCCCATATGATGAATGATTGTAGTCTCGTCAGAGGTTTGGACTGTATCCGCCGCTTTCAACCCAGGTTGCACATTAAAGTCACCTAGGTAGTTTCTAAGGCGTACCGGTGCCTGGGGCCCACTCCGGAGCACTTCAGCAAGACCCAGGGTGGGGGCCCTGGCATCCACAAGTTTCAGTGTTCGCCACAAAGCTATCATGCAGTCAAGGCAGGACCCCCTGGGTCAGCCAGTCCCAAGGACCTCCAGCTTTAAAATTCACCAAGGCGGTACCACTGACCTGGTCTTTGACCTTCACCTCTGTCTGGGCAGTGGGCTGGAGGGCGCCCTTGGTATGTGCTGTGGTGTGTCAGCCCTGGGAAGGAGGAGGTGTCTCCTTCAGGTGAGTGGCTCTCAGTGGTCCATGGGAGCGTGGCGGGGAGGAGCGAATAACTACCATTCTGTTGTGCCAGTTGTGAATCTAGTTCCTGTCCTACCAAAAATACTTTGCTGGCTTCCTGCCACCATTAGGATGAGGCCTACAGTGTTGACGCTGGTCTGCAGTCTTTGGGCCCTTTCCGCTTAACCGGCTTCACCTGACCCCATGCTCCCTACAGCCACACTGATGTCCTGCGCGTTTCCTTAGCAGGGCTGCCCTCACAGGCCATTCCTTGGGCTGCCAGGAACACACCTGGCCAGTCCTTACTCCCCTTTCAGGACGAGTCTTAAATATCCTTTCCCTGGGGAGGTCTTTCTCGACCCCCAGGGTGGGTCAGCCCCGGCGGTTGTCTCTGCTCCCGGCACCTTGTCCCTCTCCTTTGTGGCACTTCTCCATTCTTAGTGATGATTTGCTTCTTATCTGCACCTTCCCCACCTCCCACCCCAATAGCCCCAGTATTTCTCACTGTGTTAATATATAGGACAAGAGGGTGGGTGGAAAATGGGCGGGCCCTCCTCACTGGGGTCTCTGGTCTCATTCGCCTTAAAACAGAGGTTCCTGGTCAGTGTCGCCATTTCGGCCTCCTCTCCTCAACACCTTCCCCCAACCCGAGACGTACGCTGGCACAACCGAGGTGCGGTGGTCTTGTCTGGAGGGCAGCGTAAGAGCTGCAGGCATTTTCGGGAGAAGGCTCTGGAGAACTGAGGATGGTTCCAGAGCACTGCTGTTTCTCCAAAGCCCAAGGGAGGAACAATTACCCAGGAAACGAATGGGGATTCTTTCTTAAGAGAAAAAAGATGCCTTAGGTGGGGTCATAGTTACCCTTCACAGGTGACCTAGAAGAAAGACTAAAAACACTGGTTCAGTTAAAAAAAAAAAAAATGAGTCCTGCACTCCTTCCTCCAATCTGTGATGCCTGGTGCACCCTGCTGGGCTGGGGGCGTAGGTGTGCTTCAGCCAGAAGTCTGTACCAGGATTTTTTTTTAATGTTTATTTATTTTTGAGAGAGGGGGACAGAGCGTGAGTAGGGGAGGGCAGAGAGAGAGGGAGACACAGAATCCGAAGTAGGCTCCAGGCTCCGAGCTGTCAGGTCAGACAGAGCCCGACGCGGGGCTCGAACTCACAAACCGTGAGATCATGACCTGAGCTGAAGTCGGATGCTCAACCAACTGAGCCACCCAGGTGCCCCAGTTCAGGATTCAAAACGCTTATGTGCTTTGCTCTCGAAGGTCAGGTAGAAAGGTATGTCCTTACAGGTTTCTGAATCTCCTCCCCACTTCCAAAATCCCTAGGCTTGGCAACCTAGTCTTCTTTTAATTAAGTTGATTCATTTGCCCTGGGAAGATTTCCTAATTCAGCTAGTATATTTATGTATAAACTACTCTGGAAACACCTGGCAATTTTTCTGAGTGACAATAAGGAAACATTGCCTGGAAATTATGGTTTAATTTACTCCCTCCCCCATGCTGTCTTACCTCTAAAAAAAAAAAAAAAAATAGAGTAAGATTTACAAAAGGAGCTTTGTATTTTGCCCATAGTAGTGATCCCGTTTTACAACAGAAATGTGTATCAACAATACCTTGTAATTTCCCTCTGTGTATTTTTAGAACTCTAGCTTTTAATGGACGATTGAACCGTTGCTTGGCTGATGGGAAGTCCTCGAATTGTGTGTTATTGTGAATTTTCAGGTAGGGCTCTGAAGAGATTGGTGAGCATATATTAAAAAGTTAGGATAAACAGCATCTTAATGACCTTATTTTTAGGAGTTGCCACTCGTGGGGTCCATCACAGCTTTGTGTGTATCGTGGGACAGGGGTGGCATATGGTGCACATTTGAATAGGAGGTGGCCCTTGGTCGGTGTTAAAAATGCTGGAATCAAAAAGACGCTACTCGCACCAGATCAGACGAGAAAAGTAGGTACCTGTATCTATTTTTACTTTATTTTTGGTTTGCGGTTGCTTTCTTGCAGGACTAATAAAATCCTCTGGTAAAACAAAGACTCATATCCAGACCTGGGCAATTAGCAGTCTTGACTTTTCCTGGGTTGTATAAACGGCTTCCCCAAAGTGGCTCGAATCCTAAATTGGCACCTCCTGGGTCCATCCCCTTCTTTTCCTCTTTTTTCTTTCTTTTTTTTTTTTTTGTAAGTTTCTTTAGCAAAATGTGGGGGGTAGGAAACCGCAGGTAGCCTCGCAAATCTTGTTGCTGCCAGGGCAGTAGCAGCTGGGTGGGAAGAAGAGAGCAGCTGTGTCTGCCGTATTAGTCATTCCATGAAGAAATTGATTTGATAAATAATAAAGCAGTGATATTAGCAACACATGCTTGCAGGTCAGATGACTTCGATGAAAGCCCCTAGTTAAGTGTGTGTAATGGTTTGACAATATATATGCCTTCTAAAAACATCCTGTTTGAAAGTGGAAATTGGACTGTTCACGCAGTTCTTAGCAAATATGCCAAGCCTGTTTACTAAAGGGAGCTCGGAAATTTAGAAGGGCGATCTTTCTATTTAATTTGGCCTCTGCTCTCCCCCTTTGAGAGGATGCTTAAATTTACTTTGTTTCCCTGTCCTTGCCTTTTCATTTTGTTAACTGTTCTGATTTGTAAAATACCGTGCCTCATGCCACACTCCTTTATGATGATTTACTGTGCTGATTTTATCTTTCACCCTAAATCCTTGATAAGAGCATTTTAAAAATGAAATTGCTACCTGACACTTATAAAATCCTGTCTGGCAGCCAGGGAAGAAGCCAGAGTTGGGGGGAGGAAGAGGAGACAGTGCTTGGAGAAAGGCAAGATTTTTAAAGGAACCGTATCACTGTTTCCCCCCTCTGAATGCTGGAAGGTTTTGTTTTGTTTTGTTTTGGGGTTTTGGTTTTGGTTCTTTTTGTTTGTTTTTTTGTTTTTTTAATGGCTTATTAATACGGTCTGTGGATGCCCCTTGCTATTGTGGGTGGGATATGGGTGGACCCCCTGCATGTCCTTTGCTGTGGATTGAAACTTTGGATGGACAGACAGATGGATGGCATGTAACCATCTCCACGTTTATATCCTGGAACACCTGGCCTTCCTGACGGCCAGCATCCCCGGTCATGCGGCCTGTACTACTTTAAGACCAGTCAAAGCAGCTTCTCCTTTAACCGAGCAGCTGACTTGCCTGGAGTCTGTGCTTAATGGAAACTTTGTTTGGTTGCGTCCTTTCTGGAGATCTCCATTTAGCCGCACAAGGCCTCGATGATGGGGGGTGCACATCAGTAAATAGAGCTGTCTGAACCAGCAGGTCGTTTAAATTCTAATACAGTGATTTAATGAACTCTTGTCTTTAATTTCTGTGACGTGGAGAAGACAGGCATTCTCTGCCCGTAATGAAGCTTGTTAACCCATCTCTTTACTGACTGGTGCTTTTATTATTATGACGACTGGAGACCGTATTATGTTAGAATAACAGGTTTCCCAAGTGCCCGGCAGAGAAGCGAGTAATGATCATCTTCTGTACGAATCATGGTGGTCACTGGCTTATCTGGCAGAGGCATTATTATGTCTGAGTTTTCCGAAGTGCTGTGTGTGGAGACCTGGCATCTACTGGCCTGGATTATTGGGGTAGGGGCGGGTGTAGCGACAGCAGGGACACATGTCACCCCGTGAGGGCTCCGATAGTCGAGGTGCAGCTGTGTCAAGTGAGGCCCGGCCAGCAGGAGGCCCCTGTGTGTTAGCTGGCCATGCTGGGGCCATTATGCCTAATTTATCACCCACCTCCTGAAAATATAATCCGCCACCAAAGTGACTGCTTTTGGAAACTGCCTTGTCTCTTTTGAGCTGAGACTGGAGACAACCAGACAAGGTTCAGTGGTGACGAATAAAGAAACATTACTTTCTGAACACAATCTTCTGTTAGCAGTCACTTTTCAACAGACATTCAATCAAAATGCTAATAGCGGCAGCAACAAGGGAACGTGGTTATTGTAATACTAATTGATTGGTTGGAGGGTGGGTTTTGTTAAGTGCAGCTTAAGATTTCAGCAATGATTCTCTTTAATTACAGCGGCGCTAATAAAACTGAACAAATGATTTGACGATTTCCTGGGTAATGGTTTAAAAAAATATTTGTTTGAGTTTAAAATGAGATATGGTGGAAATGCACCAGAAAAATGGGGCCTGAGTGGGTGGCCCTGCCTTGAGCAGACCCAGGCACAGAGATTCAAATCCACAATCCCCTTGGAAGGCTGTGTGACCCCTGTCAGATGATGGCCCAGCCGGCCCAGCGTGGTCAGGCATTGGGTCATTCCAGCTCAAAGTCCTTGGTATTTCCGGAGCCGGGTGGGGGCTGGGTTGCACCGGTCCAGTCGTGTGTTCATTCTGGAGCTCCTCGGGTCGGCCAGGGGCAGGGGGGCCCCCACAGTCCCAACAGAGGCTCATCCTGGGCTCCGGGCTCTCCTGTATATTGGGGCACCCTCTGTTCCACTTCCAACAATACTGTAGGAACAAAGCAGACCAAATCCTAGCCCTCCTGAGCTCAGGAAGGAGGAGCATAGGTTATTGCAGCTACTGCTAACATGCTCTGAAAAAGATAAAGTAGGAATATCCGGGCGAGGGAGCCTAGGGCCTATTGAGGTAGGCAGGTGGCCGTGGCCTCCCCACAGAGCAGGCATTTGAATGGAGAAGCAAAGGCATTCCAAGAAGAAGGCAGTGGTGAGTGCAAAGGCCCTGGGGTGGCATGAACATGATGTGTTTGAATGACAGAAGACCATGGCTGAGAGGGAGAGGGGTAGGCAATGAGTGAGGGAGGTGGATGGGGCTGGACCATGAAGAGTTTGCGAGCCTGGGTGCAGCCGTTGGAAGGAGGCAAGAGGGACAGAGGCATAGGGCTTCTGCTCTGGAAAGATCCCACTGGCTCCTGAGTAGAGGAAGGTGACAGGGCCACATGTTGGGCAGTAGGAAGACCAGTGGGAACTCATCGCAGAAGTGGGAGGAGAGCCGCTGAGGTCTTGGGCTGTAGCAGTGGGGTTAGGGAGAGGCAGTGGGATTTGGAACATTTTTGGAGACAATGCATAAGATAACATAAGATGTTCTCAGCTGGATGCTGGTTATGGGGAGGGAAACCATTAGGGCTGACTCGAGGTGCTAGGTGGGGCAGCTGAGCGAATGCTCATACAGAGACTGCTTCGGTGGAAGGAACCTATTTCAGGAAGAAAACCAGTGGCTGCGTTTGCAAGTCCCATTGGAATTCATTTGGTGATTTGAATAGATGGACGTACAAAAAGTGCACCGAAGAACCGGGCTCCGGAGAATTACAGTAATCCACCCAGTCATTTCTGCATAAACCTGACTAAGGAAGGGAGTGTTTCAGGGGAGCCCCGGCAGATGAGGAAGCGCAAAGATGCCGTGATTGTTCGGTCCCTCGGCACACCAGGTTTTCTAGCATTAGAAGCCTCCCTGTGCTGCTCTGTTGGTGAGATTCGTCGAGAGGATTTCAGGAAAGATGCGGCATCCAAGAATCAAAGAAAGCGTCATTGCATCTGTCACAACAGAGACAAGTGACCGTATGGATGCTCACCGGTTCCCTAGCATCCTTTGCCCTGAACGTTCGCCAGGGGAATCTGGGTTCCCCCTAAACCCAGAAGACAGACCCTGGGGTCCCAAGCCCTGTCCTGCTCTCTACTTCTTCAAGCTTCCCAGATCTCTTAGTTTGCAATGACTTAGCCATAAGAGGGGCTCGCCCTTTTGTGACCCTGACCATGCAGACCACAGGCAGGGCTCCTTGAGGTGGTGGGTACCGTCCTCACAGATTGTTAACACGAATCCAATATCGGCCTTTTTATTTTTTCTTGGGGTGGGAATGGGGGCTTAATTGGGGCGGAGAGGCAATGGCAGCCTTCCTTTCCATTTGTCAAGCTCTCTTTCAAAAGATCTGCCAAAGAAGAAAGGGTAATTAATAGGCTTGAAGTCATTTCCGATGTGTCAGGATTTCTGCCTTGCTTCCAAGTGATAATGTTCGCCGGCTCCAGGCCTCTAGGGAGCCTTCCATCTTATTAACTTGTCTGGAAGAAACAGGGGGTGGGGACAGCTCAGGCCAGTGGGTGACAAGAAATAAAGATTTGTAGTGCTGTGAGCTGTAAACAGTAGGGCCAGATAAGTTTGAGGAGGGCATGGGGAGGGAGGGGGATGGCTCTCAAACTCTGCTTCAGCACCAAGCAAAGGGCTGCAGCTCCCTGGTCCAGGACTGTTCGCTTTGCCTGGAGGTGTCACCCTGGGCGACCCAGAGGAAGAGGTGCTGTTAATGGGCTGCACGTAGGCACCGGCAGATTTTGTGTATTTGTCACTTCACACCTCTTAACTTCTCATTGTTCCTTTAAGGTAAATAATCAAGGAGTGTCTGAGGAAAGCACAGCGGTCACAAGTTCCCTGCCCACCCATAGACCCCAAGCTCCTGATTTAGCCTAGTTGGACCTTGCCCGACGTGGCCTTTCATCAGCTAATAAAGTGTGGGCTCGGTGTGTAGATAGGAAATCCTGTTTTCTCTTCATTTCTGATAGTCTTCTCCTGCTGTGGTCGCTCTTTGCCCTCCTTTTCACCTCCCCTTTCCCCCACCCCCAAGTCGTAAAACCAATCACCTTTAAGAATTAAGGGCTTGCTGAATTTTTTTTTTTTTAAGTAAGCACCAAACCCAACATGGGGATCGAATTCATGACCCCAAGATCAAGTCTCATGGTCTACTAACCGAGTAGTGCCCTGGGTGAATATTTTTTAATTGAGTAAATGAGTAATATTTCTAATATTTTTTAATTGAGTGAGTGAATAAGTGATTATCAGGCACTGCTGAGGCTTCATGTACTCTCACATTTATTTACCACCTAGCCACTGCATTTACCTGAAGGGTGATTAATCAGAGAGGTTAGGTAATTTGACTAAGGTCACACAGCTAGTGTGAGGTGGAGAATGGGGCTTGATACCTGGAAGCCTGTGCGATGGTGCCTCCTTGACCCACCCTCCTGCATTTGCCTTCAGGAACAAGGCACAGGCAGTTGGCAAAGATATTTCAGCTGATATTCGAGGTGCTGAGTGGAGACAGTTAAGAGCGGGTTAGAGACCGTCCATGTAGTGGGTCCGTTGAGACCCGGGACTGCCATCAAAGCGTTTGGTTGAGTCTGGGGCAGCGTCACTGGCATCAGTCACCCCCGAACGAGGTGGAAGCTGGCCTGCCTCCCCACACACCCTCCCCCAGCCCCAGCTGTCTGCAAACGCCATCTTTCCTAAGCCAATTAGGAGAAACCTCAACAGGGTTGAGAATAAACGCCACAGACAAATGCTTCTTGTAATGTGACTGGAGCTGGGGACGGGGGCTTGCAGGCTGTTGTCGGAGCCGGACTGGAGACTTGGACTGGCAGCTGGACCCCGTAGCCGGGCGAGGCCCCGTGGCCAGCCTGGGCAGGAGAGAGCCTGGGCAGGAGAGAGCCTGGGCAGGAGAGAGCCACCCTTCAGGATCCGTCGACAGTCCCCTGTCCTGCACCCTTCTGGCCTTTACCTCTCTCTTCTCGTTTGTTGCAAAAGTGCTTAAGAAGTGGAAGTTGAGTTAGTATAGGAAACCTGAGGTAAATAATGCCGGCTTCAGCTGTACGCAAGCTGTTCCTCACACGCTGTGCTTTTCTTTGTTTAAAATAGCAAGGTTTGGATTTTTTTGGGTCATAAGGAAAGAACACGATGTCTTTTATTCTCTCTGCGTTTTTTTTTTTTCCCCTCTTTTTACCATTTCTCTTCCAAAAGGAATTTTGGAGACTGAATTGAAAGTGAAGCAGAAATCCAAATTCATTCCCTGCCCTTCTTAGTTCCCTTCTCCTCTTGTTTTTGTCTTTCTGTCTGATATATTTGAAGCCTGGCTGGAAAACTTGGGAATTTTTCAGCCTGCGGAAGAGAGGAGACTTGAGACTTTTTTTTTTTTTTTTTTTTTTTGGAAAACTCAGGGCAGAATCAGGAAGTTCACACATCCAGGGTCTACACACGCACGCCCCCCCCCCCCACCCCCGGGTCTCTTTCCTGATCGAACCCACGAGGCGGACGTCTTCCACCACTGTCTTGACCTCACAGAATTTTTTAGAAGCCATTTTTCTTTTAACCCCAAATGTGGGAATTGGTAGGAAAGCAGGTGGTCTCAGAAGGGTGTAAATGCGGTTTGTTATACTGAAGAAAGAGAGTGGTTATTAGTCTCAACAGTGACCTCCTCCCAGTGGCTTGGTATTTGTTTGTTTAAAAGGATCTTTGGGGTTTTTTCAAAGGGATTTAGAACTTGCACAAAGGCTCACTTCTGTGGAGCGCTGAGGGCTTCTGCATGAAGTTCTCTTCTTCCGGTGCCTGTAGGTAAATGGGGGGGGGGGGGCAGAGGGAGTAGTAGTATCTCGACTAAATAAAGCCTCCTTTGAGGCTGAAGCAGAGTTGGGGGTCAGGAAGAGGACCCTTTCCTGTCCCAGCTATGTTTTGAATTCCTCCTGCTGACTTGCCTGCTTGGCGACAGGGAGATGCCCCCTCAGACTGGCCTGGGCTGGAGAACGCGGTGGGCCACAGCCGTCACGCGGCCTGAGCCTTGCACTTGCTCCCAGAGGGCAGGGCCCCGCACGAAGAGCAGCGAGAGTCCAGGTGGGTGGAGACGGCATATTGGCCGCAGCCTGGGACGAACTGGCAATTGGATTGGAAATTGGTGTTCAGCCAAGGGTAGAAATCAGGTACATGAAGCACGCTGGCAGCTGCGTTAAGGCTGTGGGCCCCGAATGCAGCCGTGGGCCGCGCGTGTGCACCAGAGCACATTCTCAAACCCTCCCCTCCCCGGCCAGCCCACTGCCCTTCCCCCACCCGCCGCAGAATCTGAGCACCACTTTCAAGTGCAGGTGTTGAGGTTAATAACAAGACTTTTCCCAGTCGGCCCTTTGCTTGAGAGGCTTCTCACTAGGCTCCAAAGGAAAGGCAAGGATTTAAAGGGACCACAGTCATCAAAGCTGGACTCGGTAGTGCCCACTGCTGGGGGGCAAGGGGTGGCTGGGAGGTGGTTTTACATGATGGTGGGCTCCTGTAAAATCAGAAGTTCAGGCAGGAGTTATGCCCATCCTGGGCTTCTCTGGCCATTTGGCCGGAGCACCCACACTGGGCCAGCTAGCCCGACTTTCCTTAGATCTTTCAGCTTCTGGAAGGATTGCCATCTCTGCTGCACAGAGAGGCTGTGCTTTGTCCAGAGTGCTCTGGACCCAGGCCGTGTGACCTTCAGTAGGTGTCTCCTTGCACTGTCTCAGGGCTGGTCATACACGGGGGTGCTGTGCTCCCACTTCCTCACTGGGCCCTCAGGACTCTACCACTAATGCCACACAGTAACCCACGCAACCCATGGGGGTCCTCTGCGGTTTCACTGTAGTTCAGAATCTTGTTCACTGGTCTGCAACCCCTAACTCCCTTTCTGAGAGGGGCCTAGGAAGCCCGGCTTGGCTCCCACCCCCCCACCCCCACCCTGGCTGTATCTCTGAACACAGAAGCCAGCCAGATTCCCACCACCCCCATCCTGGTGCCCTGATGTGACATTCCTTCTGCCTCCAGGCCCTGGGTCTCCGCCTCCTGGGCGCTGTGTACCCCGGGCCTGAAGTGATCGGGCCAGACGCTAGGTGTCTCCATTCCAGTCCTGACGCTGTCTCAGGAGGTCCCCACTGATGGGCCTTCCTGAGCCCTCTGCTTGTCGTCTGAAGCCCTGTTGTCCAGTGACAGCTCTCTAGGTTAGAGACCGTCTCACACGGTTCCTCAGGTGTTTCCAGCTTTTCCATAATCAGAAGCTTCCCTTTGGCTCCTTCAGCCCCAGGCCTCAGCCTGCCTGCTCTGAGCCCTGATGTGGCTGACCATTCTCCTTTTTACAGCTCTACAGATTCATGTTTTTATTGTCCGGTGTTGTATGCACTTGAGCATTTATTTTAAGGCCCCTCAAGTACTTTTAGAAGCCCCAGGGGGTGTCACGGGTCTATAACTCCGTCATCACATGACCACGGGACCACTTAGAAGTGGTGGAGTCTGGGACCCAAGCTGTCCTGAGGCTTTAGTGCCGATGCAGCCTGGCCTGGAGAGTCTTTTGAGGGGATGATATTGGTCCATGAATGAACTCTTTATCCTACTGAAACAAGAAAAATGATCCGAATGACTGACTTTTTGGCTTTGAGAATTTTGAACACCCCTGGGAATGATAATGGGGGATGCCTGGTAGATTCAAAAGTGGGATCAGAAATCGCTGGGTTGGAAGCGCAGCCTTTTGTCAGTCCACTAGGCAGCACGTTCCCCTCAAGGCCAAGCTCTTCACAGCCCCTGCGCTTCATTTAGGGCAGCCCTGATTGAACGGGACTGATGGGCATGGAACACGGAACCGGGGGCTGTGGGGGATGCCGGGCTTGGCCAGCTCAAACTTACACATTTGGAAGCTGTCTGGGAAGCCAGGCTGAATGTTGGTATCATCTTGTGCAGTTTTTCAAAATTCAGCCACAGGTGTTGCGGGAGCCCTAGCCAGGGTTTGATTTTTCTAAGCTGGGATGAAGAATGAAAGAGCCGTTTATATGGTAGGAGGGGGATCGGGACATTGAACTGCTTTTAAATGATGTAAAGAAACCCTTTCTTCTCCCTCCTTTCCCACTTCTGCTCTGGTGCTGACTTTGAAACCCCTTCCTAGAGAGGCTGAGAGATGGAGCACTTTCTAGAGCTGTTTTGGAGGTAGGATTTTTTTGAAGCACACTGGAAGTCTATCTTGCCTCGGAATCCTCCGTTGGTTTCCCTCGCTGAGGGCAGAGAGGAAGGCCTGACCCAGCCGCTGCATCTTTGTGGCCCTCCCTCCTCCTGGAGAGGAGATAACCGTGTTTGAAGGCCTGTTTTTATCGCAAGAGAGCGGTGTGGTCAGAGAGGTGGCCCTTCTCTGATGGTTGGGGAGCAAACTTTCCTTGTGAAGCACGAGCAGCCCCCAAGTTTGTTTTTTTCGAGAGGGGAAGAAATTTAAAGGAAAGCTCCAGAGAGAAAAGTTTTTTTTTCAGTCTGGTGCTTCATGGAGGCTTAACGATTCTAGTAGGGTCCTGAAAATGGCAGAGACCCCAATTTCCCCCCCTTATGGGCTCCCTAACTAGAGAGGTTTGCAAAGCTTAAGGGGATTAATGCTCTTTAAACCTCTGCACTGTTTCCTGCTCCTCATGGGATCCGGGTGCTAATAAAGATGTACCAGCTTGGAAAGGCTGGTAAACACTGCTCTGTTGCCATGGCAACGGGCGAAACAAGAACGACACGGAGTATTGCTAACAAGAGTCCTTATGATCAAGAGTTTAAGGAGGGGAAAAAAGGGGGGGTTCTTAAAAATGCAGAGAGTCTTGGCGAGGTAATTAGACTTGTGCTCTCAAAGTAAATTTATAGTTTGACGGAGCATTACTAGAGTGGCTGGTTGCTTGCGAAGTCACCTTCCATCAAGCACCAGGAGCAGCGGCACCAAGAGCCGCCGGCATCTGCTGCCGGTTGCTCTGGTGAGGCGGGGGCCAGCCTGAGACCCCTTCCCTCTCCTCCTCCTCAGCAAGGGGTCAGGGGTGTGTTCCCTGGCCGGGGAAGTGTTTTAAAAGCTGTTTCTTGGCTCTTTGGTGCTGAGAGGTACGAGGGAATGTTCTGCACCTGCCTTGCCTCTGGGATGTTATTATTAGCACCAGTGGTAGATGAGAGTTGACTCTTACCAGAAAGTGCTCCCTGGTTCTGGCCACGGGGCCGAGCACTTCCCTTGCTTTTATCTCCTCGCTCCTTCCGGCTGCCTTGTGCAGTATAGCTGTAATTGTGCCCATTTTTCAGATGAAGGAACAGAGGGATTAAGGAACTGGCCCATGGGGTTGCAGCCGGCCGGGTAGAGCTGAGATTTGAACCCAGGAATGGCTATCAAGCCTGGGCCTTCGGCCCCTGGACTGTATCTTCGTAGCTTGCCTCGCAGTCATCCATGCCTGCTGCTCAAGCTCTCATTCTTGCCTCCTGAGCAGCTCCCTCAGCCCTGCTGGGAGCTTTTGCCCAGACATGCCAGGACTTCCCAGGGATCCTAGGAATCTGTTGTCATGTTTGTTGCCTCCAGCATATTGAGGCACTATGCTGAACTTGGAGAAGCTCATGCTTCTGGTGTGTGTTTGAAAGATCTAGAGACCATGGGTAAGAAGCGGTGCAGTGTGGGAAGGAGAGGTCGCCAGCCTGGGCTGCCCGGCTGCCCCACCGACCCCCCCCCTCCTGGGTAATGGTGCCTAGCCGCTCAAGCCAAACCTGAAGCTTCATCCTGGACTCCACCTCCCGCACATCTGGCTGGTCTCTCTACAGTCCCTGGATTCACCACCGTGCGTGCTGCCCACACCCATCCCGCTCTGCTTTTGCACATATTAATCCCCACCCACCTTTCCTCTGACAAGCTCCTGAGGGTCCCCAGGACTCAGCCTGAGCCCCACTGCAGTCTAGTTAGGTGCTCCTCCTTCCTTCCAGATCCTTCTGACCATTCCTCTGTTAGTGTTTGCTTATGTATGCTGCACCCCCCACCTCAGTAACTGTGAGGACCTTGCTAGTAGGAGACCAGATTCTGTTCTCCTCCGTGTCCCCAGTACCTGGGATGAAACAGAGGAGCAAGAGTGTTTAGCCTCGCCAGGTTGCTATGGCAGCAGACTCCTCAGCCCTTGGAGGTCAAGTGACTTGGGATATGAGAAGTCCCAAGGTCAGAAACCAGTCCTCTCCAGCCCCACCTGGAGTCCTCCCCCTGCACCAGGTAGGCTGCCCAGCCTCAGGACCACCACTTCCTGGTGTGACTGTTTAAGCCCCCTGTCCCAGTGGTGCCTGGACACCGTGCCCGAGACACTTTACAGCCTTGGTCGTAATGGTAACACATTATCTGAGCTTTGTCGCTTGTATATTTCTCTTCCACTGATCAACTTGGAACTGGGTTGAAATTGAACATGAGATGTCCAGTATCCATCAAGAATGTGATGGTAAACATACATTTAACTTTTTTTTTCCCCTCCTCCTTCCCCACAGTATCAGTTTTCTTATTGAATTTGGGAAGCAATAGCAATTGATTAAGTTGCAGTGGAGCGGGCCCTAAAAGGAAATGATTGATAATCCGTTTAGGCCTGAGCTGCTTGCTTTTCCCCTCCTGATTTTCTTGGCCACTTTTTCAATTACCAACTGTATTTAGCTTCGTTTGCTCACCGTAACTCATTTCCCCTTCCTCCAGGATCTGCAGGGAAGTTCTAATGTAATGTGGGA
The DNA here is from genome assembly GCF_003009895.1 of Hyaena hyaena. Taxonomy (NCBI): domain Eukaryota; kingdom Metazoa; phylum Chordata; class Mammalia; order Carnivora; family Hyaenidae; genus Hyaena; species Hyaena hyaena. The sequence goes on from NW_024080821.1 coordinate 2,067,724, forward strand.
GTTGTGACATCTAATTATTTCCCTGAGACACCAGTTGGAAATGTAAGAATACATCTTCCTTGAGGTGGACAGAGGACTGTGGGGCTGTGAAGCAGAACGGGTCTGTCCCAACACATTGGTCTCTGGGGTCTTGGGAAGGAGGTCGGGATGTCCTGCAGCAGCACAGCCTTCTGGTCCTGGGGCTCAGTGCCCATGTGGCCCTCGGGGGGGGCAAAGGTCATGTGATTGATCTCCCGGGGGGACCAGTTGGCTTGCTCTTGGGAGGAGAGCTACTCACAGGTGTGTGTCGCTGAGTGGTTCATGCCCTTGTCTGCTGAGCTTCCTTTTTGTCTCTTTAGCTCCTATCTTTAAAGTATTTTCCCATCGACAAAGTTCTTTTTCTTGTCCAGCGTCGAGAGCTTGGGATCCTTCAGCAGTACTGTGCTGGCGAAGAAAAACAGCTTCAACATTAACCCTCCCAGATTAATAGATGCGCAGCGTCTAGCCCTGCACTGTGGTTCAGTAACGTTCGTTGTCCTGGCCACCTTCTCGAGTGTGCGTATGGGTTTCAGGACTTCTCTGTGTCACAGACAGAGAGACTCGTCCAAGATGGTGCCGCGGGTGGAGTACATACCCCACAATTTAGGATTGGGTGGGTGTCCCACCATCCCTGCCTGAGGAGTGGGCCCCTTAAGAAGTGAGCCAGAGGCATGGCAGGTGACACACCAGATCATCTCCTCACTGATGTCTCACTAAGCTGAGGGGCATCTTGCTGGACCCCAGTCCAGCATCAGATGGAGGCTCTCCCTCATCATGGGCAAGGCCGCAGGATGGGGGCAGGCCGCCTTAAAGCCTGGGCAGCATGGGGAACTTGGGCTCTCTGTGGCCCGTAGTAGTATTCTTCCCTGTTGAATGTGAACCGAGCCACGCCCCCTTCTTCCAAACAGCATGAGACCAGGAGACCAGACCAAAAAAAGCAAGGAATCACTTGGGAGCTGGAGGCTTTTCAGAAAACATCATGATGGAGTCCTAAGGCTCTGCCTTCGGGCCAAGCCCCATTTCCCTCCTGACTCTAATGCATAATGTGTTTGGAATGAATTCAGTAATGCCAGCACCACCCAGCTCACTTCTAAGTCACTGTCTGTCCCTGTGGACACCATGAGGTCTAGTTTGGCAAAGAGAACCCTGCCTGGGAGGGTGAGGGGCCAAGGACAGGCCCGGTGGGTGTTGGCTGGTCTCCTGCAGCCCTGCGTAGGGCTGTCCCCGTCCCCCCGCCTGCCCACCGCAAGGCAAGGCTGTCTGCAGCCACTCCCTGTTTGAGATGGGGAAAGGGCAGACCCAGAGTGTCTCCTGGGAGTACAGAGCCCCTGATTCCGAAGAGCTGTTGATGAGCGAGAATCAGCCGCAGTTTGGGTCGGAGTTAATGGGGTGAAACAGAGCCATTTTCCTGGGCACCAAATATTTCTTCTAAACGTTCAGGTCCGTAACCAAGGCAGCTAAGTCAGCGAATTGTCAGCGTTCCAGAGAGTGCTGTCTCCCGGGTGCGGTGCTGCGCCCAGGCCCACAGCTGCCTTAGCCCTCCCACACCCCCCTTTTCGGATGTCACAACTTATTTTGCTAAGAAGAATGAGGGGACAGGAGGGGCACTTCTTGTAATAACCCCCCGCCCATTTTCTCAGATGCCCAGTTGGGGCCCGCTTGCTGCCACCGTGGGGAGCTGACAAAATACTGAAATAAAGGCTCCGAGGAGAAGCGCGAACTTAGATTACGGAGAGAAACTCCTTGCAGTTCTGGTCTTGGCCTATTAGGCTCCTCTAATTACACCGATTCAGCTCTGCTCTTCCCAGCCACCATGCAGCAGGCTGAGGGAAGACAGGTGCTCTGAAAATGGCCCGAGCGCAGTCTTTTTAAAAAGGCAGTTAAAATAGTGTCTGTCTTAAAAGACAGCTGTAAATACTGTCCTTCCAACAACGAGCAAAGAGGGCCGGTTCCCCTTTTGGGCTCTGCTTTTGGGGCTCCATGTCCTGGAGTCGGTGGGGGGCGGGGGCAGGGGTATTGGCGCCTCCCCCAGATGTTGGGTCTTGGAGACCCCCAGCGTTTGGGTGGCACCCAGCCTGTCTGTGATGGTGGGGACAAGGCACCGGCCAGCGAGAGCTGCCTGCCCACCGTCTGCTCTTGGAGATGCGTCTTTCCCGGCGGCAGTACAGAAGGCCATCACTATAAGTCACTTGCCCGTCCCCCAGCCCACACTTCTGCCAGTTGCAAACCCCTCGCTCGGCGCAGAGCAAAGGCAGGATACTGTGGTCTCTTTGTGGAGTTCCCGAGTCACAGAACCTTCTAGGTTCTTTTCAGTTTGGCTTGCACGCATCAAGAATGTACAGGCTCTTTGATGCCATTTTATTTCCCACCCAGTCTACGTCAGTACCCTAGGCGAACATCACGTGCTGTCCAATCAGATGCATGCATTAACAGAACTACAAAATGGGATGCTATCCACCCCCACCTGCCTTGGAGAGAAAGTTGGGGCTGAAAGACACCCATGTGAGGACGGTGTTCAGAAAGTTAAAGCTAAGGAAATGAGCACAGGACAGGTGTCCCTCCTCCACCCCATCCCAGTCCCTCCTTCTCTGATGATGAGGTGGTTGCCCCCAACTCCTCTCTCCAGGCCGGCAGCCCCATTGCAACGCGAGCTTCCCTCGTTGGGGACTGGCTGCACATGGGAGGGCCGTGGTGGAAGATGAGGGATCCGAAGCAGGGTGGTCTGGCTTCTGGGTCCCAGGGCTTGCCTCGGCCCTGCCTATAACTGCATAGACCCTAGTGATCGAATATGCCCAAGGGCAGGCCCAGGGCTGAGGGTAACTGAAGGGACTGTGTGGGACCAGCTGTGCTGAAGACAGCCTGCTGCCCAAAGGACGCCTGTCCCCATTTCCAGGCCTCGGGCAGCACCCCTCCAGCTTCTTCGTGGTGCCAACCCCTGTCCCCTGGGCAAGTGTGGCTGGAGTGACCCAGCAATCATTTCCAGGCTCTGTCCCGTGTCCCTGCAGAGGCTTCATAGAGCATGAGCAGGAGCTCCGATCTGGGTGGATCCACCTTTTCAGCGTGGCTCCTTGGCCATGACCGGTCTGCGGGAAGGCGAGAGGGCGGGGTCGTAAAATGGATCCCACAGAGTGCCGAGTGGGTTTTCCAAGGGCCCCCGGCCATCTGGATCTGTGCTCTGAACACCCATGTTAACGGGTTTCAAAGTAGAAACATGTGTGATTCTGGAAGACTAGAAGTGGGGCAGTGGAGGAGATGGTTTAAAACTGCTGCTTGGAGTCTCCCGGTACGGGAGCAAACGTGAAAAGCTATTACAGTACGCGGAAGCTGCTCATTGCATAATGACATCTTTATAACTTGCCTTGCCAGCTGGCTCCTCTCAAGAGTCTTTGGGGGGAATTTTGCTCTTTTGAAATATTTGGGGGGAGGCAGGGGTAGTGGGAGGAGACTTCATTGGTCCCGAGCCCCTCTGCTGAAAGTCCAGGGGTGGAAGGACTTGTAGTGTTCCAGGCTCCTCCAGGGGATTCCAGAGGGAGGGGGAGGGAAGACTTGCACCAGGCTCCACGGGGATTTCCGGGGATTTACACAGTCTGCCTCATGGATGGTGTCCAAAGCTGTTCTCTCTGTACTGCTAACTCCCACCCCCTCCAAGCCACTGTGCTCGGGGAAAAGAAGTAGAGACTCTGATAGCACACTGCCTGACCTCAGTAATCCCATTGCCTAACCATGTGCCTACTGAGTGACCTTAGGCAAGTAACATGACCTCTCTGAGCCTCAGACTCTTCTTCTACAAAATGGGATAACAGCAACACCTGCCCCCTAGGGTTTTGAGAGGTGTCATTCAAACAGTCCTTCTACGGTTCTTGGCTGGCCTGTACAGAGCTCAGTAAAGGAGGTGGTGGTCCCTGGCATAGGCATGCGTCCAGGTGTGTTTTGGTTACCTGATCTCTGTCAAGTGACAGATAGTGGGTACCTGATCTCTGTCAAGTGACAGATAGTGGGGTCCTATTTTGTGGGCACCTGGGGAAGGGGGCAAGCCAGTTTTATCCCAGTGGAAATATGGTAGGAGCAAAGATGTGGGGGATAGAAAGCCTACCACTGCCCTCCGGGGCCAAGCAGCAGCCCTGCCCTGGCAGGAAGGGACCATGACTTTCCAGGGCCCACCTCACTGTTGACGCCAGGGGCAGTGAGGTCAGTGCCTTGGCCTCCAATGAAAACCCCCTGCCGAGGCCTCTCTGCAGGTCTAGGGAGTCAGGTGTGGACATTGCTTATTCTAACAGTGTCTGCTCTTGAGTGATGATGCAGAGACCCCCATGACCCAGAAGAAACCACAGCCCCGACTCGGGAAGATGCCAGCAGGGGTGGGGCTGGGCGCTTTGGGGAGAGGTCCGCTGAAGCAGTGGGCAGGACGTTTGATGTTCTTGCCCATCTGCTTCAAACCTAATACAGATGGTCCCTGACTTACAATTTTCTGACTTTACAACAGTGTGAAAAACATAGGCATTCAGTAGAATGAGAATGGTGAGCTTGGATCTTTTTCTGGATTAGCGACATGTGGGACGATGCACTCTCATGGTGCTGGGCAGTGGAATGTGGCTCCCAGTCAGCCCCACGATCATGAGGGCAAACAGGCTATGACTTAGGACCATCCTGTATCCATACCGCTATGCTGCTTTTCACTGTCAGTACAATATTCAGCAAATTACACAAGCTAGTCGACACTTTGGTATAAAATAGGCTTTGTGTTAGAAGATTTTACCCAACTGTAGGCCAACGTAAGTGTTCTGAGCCCGGTTAAGGTCAGCCAGGCTAAGTTAAGTGCACTTGCAACTTACAGTGAGATGCAACCCCATTGTAAATGGCGGAAGGCCTGCCTATGCAGCTGCTTTGCCCAGGTCAGCCCTGGACAGGTCCTAGGCAGCACACCAGTCTCAGTGCTGGCTCGCCAGGCTTGCTCTTGTTCATTCCCACGTGCACTGGGCTGGGACCCGTGGATCAGAGATTCACGTGCTCCCCCACCCCACCCCACCCCACCCCGGCCTTCCATGCAAGCTGCAGACAAGTGGACTGAATTGTCTATCCACTTGCTGCTTTTCTTGGGCCCCTGTCTGGGAAGGAGGCTGTGCTATCAAGAGGCAGGGGGCTGTGGGGAGAACAGCAAGGTGGGAAATCCACAGCCTGGCTCTTGGAAAGTGGTCGCTATAAGCGTATGGACACATAGAGCAGTATCCTGTTTTCCAGAGACAGGTCGGCCTGTTTCACCAGAATCTCAGGGGCCTGGGAGGTGCCCTCTGAGGCACCAGCTGATGGCAGTACCCTCATTTCATAGAAGAGGACACTGGTGACTTTGGTTTATTCATTGCTTGCATTTGCAGCTTTGGAGTCTGAAAGTCCCGGCTTCAAATTCTGGCTCTTCCTGCTCACTGTCTCCGTAAGCCGCTTAGTCTCTCGAAGCCTCATTCCTTGTCTACTCCTTAAGGTGTTGATCGCTATAGATTAGATAAAGAACCATGTATAAGTAAGCCTCATCTATAGGAGAATCCAACAGATGGTAGCTGTTGTTTTCCACCCACACCTCCAGTAAACAGTGGTTGAGCTCCTATTGTAAGCCATGCATGGTGACATCCCATGTTGTTAAGAAATGGGTCCTGTCCTAGGAGCTTATGTGGTCTGAGGTCACACGCCCTAGACCTGTAGATGTCTCTTCTTATGGGTCCTTTGGAGGCAGAGGGGGTTTTCTTCTCCTGGCAGAAGAAGCTGGTCACACGCCAGCCTGCCATGGACTCTGGCCTGTGGGATGCCACGTCCTCGAGAGGCTTTGCCTATGGCCTGGAATCCGAGATCTCTTTCTACTAAGTGAGGGGAAGTACAGGGCCAGTGACGTAGCCCTTCCTTAGGTCTGTGCTGTGACAGCAGATGACGGTGATCCCAGCTTCCCAGTAGGATGCACCCACTGCCACAAATGGTAGTCAGCTTTTCAGAGCGGGGAGGACTGCCATCTTTAAAAAACGCATGGGGGGGCGGGGAGAGGTGGGGGAAATACACTTGTTCTTACTTCACCAACACGAGGAAACATAGTCATTTCAGACGCTGAGAGGCCCGCTCCTCAGGGCCCACACTAATGGATACGTAAGTCTTGCTGTGCAAAATGTGCGTTCAGTATTTTCATACCGATGGCTGCAGGCCTTGAAGGCTCATTCTGTTTAGTGAGTTCTTGTTCCTCCTGCTTCCCATGAAAAGTTCTGTGCCTTTCCAGCCCTATACTTTGGGGCCCTTTACGCTGTGCTGGACATTTCACAGCCATTAGCCGGTTGGGCTTCCCCACAGCCCTGGGAGACGGGAGCCCTTTTTACAGATGGAAACAGCCAAGAGCAGTTAAGCCACTTGCCCAGGATCTCGGCCAGTCGGCTGGGAAGTGAGCTCACAGCTCCAGATCCCCGAAGCACCACCCAGTTTTTGTATTTCTCTCCCACTGCACCACCCTGCTTTCAGAAATCATGGGACGTTGAATAAGGCTCAGCTGTGCCCTGTGATCTGTCCTTCCTAGTGTGGACAATGCCCTTCCAGAACGTAACGGATCAGTAGCAGCCATGTGCTGGTGGGACAGACACCCCCCCAACTCTGTGTGCAGATGGCTGCATCCCCAAAAGGGAGATTCTGTGTTTTCCCTTCACCCCCCACCTCCTAGTCCCCCAGGCTTGCCGCCTCCCCGAGGATGCTGTGGTTAAGGAGTTTGCGAAGACCCCAGAGTCTGGCCTGTTAGAGGCTCTGACGAACAGCCCACCTGAGCCAGAATGGGCCTGGGCACCGCCTCTAACGCGTGTCACCTTGCCCAAGCACAGCCCAAAGAGTAGCATGTCTCTGTGGCCAGGCCCTCTGCACTTTCCTCACTGTACCATTGATATATTGTGCTCAAGACACAAAGACCCTGTGTCACTGGCACCTATGCTGCCCACGGGGCCGTGCTATGTGCTTGTGAGTCTCTTGCTGGGACGGGGCACTGATGCTTGGGTGTGAGCACGGCAGTAATTAAGAAGCTAACATATTTGCCCAGGAGCTAACCTCTCTGTAGGTTTGGCCAGGCACAGTCCAGAAGGTCACCTGCGACAGGTATCATATGACTCCTACGAGCTCGTAGTTGGTTGGTCCTGGCGTTGGCCTGCATCCTTGACCCTGTGCCCTCTGTCACGTCTTTCTTTTGACTGTGGAATTTCTGAACGTGTGGGTGCTTCCGCCGCGTGGGGGCTGCTTCTGGGCCTCAGGAGGTCCAAGCAAGGTGGCCTGGACCTCCAGTACTTGTGTTGATGGTGGTGGCCGAGGCCTGAGGTTGGAGCCCCTCAGAGGCCATCATTACGCAGCTCACAGGCACCGAAAACTCTGTGTCGCACCCCGTCCCAGGAGGGATTCTGGAGAGCACGCTGCCGGGACCCCCTGCCCAGCTGGGACTCATAGCCTGCGCCCAGCACGACGTCCAGGGGTGTAAAGGGGGGGCCTCACCTGGAGCACTAGGGGTCTCGTTAGGTATGAGAGTTGCACGCCATTCTTCATTTGCTCATCCACTGCCTGGTGTGAGCACATGGCATGTAAGGAGTAATGCTAGCCCGCGGCCCTGCTGCGCTTTGTCCAGTCACCAGCACTGACACACGGCCTTGTCTTCCGTGAGGCCTGACGGTGCCAGGTATTCACAGGGGCTTGCTGGCTATGGCTCCACGTGTGCGTCCACCTTCATGAACAACCAGCGCTTACAGAACCCCTTCAGTGACGCCCCGAACTGCCTTGTCGGTGCCACCTCACTCCTGGGGGGTCCTCTTGATAGAGGAGGACACTGAGACCCCAACAGGAGGTTACGTGCCAGAGACCACACCGCATGCTCCACGAGGATCTGAGTGGAGAGCCAAGGCCGTGCCGCCCTGCTGCGCGTCTCAGGATTTCTTGTAGGAGCCATAGGGCCCGGCACAATGCCGGGACCTCACTTCCGGGGAAGGAGGAGCTCACGATGGATTTCCCATTTTCTGTGGGACAAGGGCAGAATGTTGTAGCTTGGCATTCAAGGCTTCTCCTGATTCCTGCCCTTCTTCCCAACCTCTGCTTGTACTGTTCCCTCCCTGGATCCTGAACCACGGCATCCTGCCTGCTGTTTCCCAACCCCCCATGCTCCTGCAGACCTCTGTGGCCTTGTATCTTGACCCAGAATCCACTTCTCTAACCCTTCGGTGTTTGGAAGCCTCCCCTGCCGTGTAGGACTCTGGTGGGACAGATGGACAGATGGCAGCTCCCGGCTGGAAGGTCCTCTGGTTCTCACAGGCAGTCACCTTCCTGTGGCCCCACCCTGTCACAGCCTTGGCGTTTTGTGCTGGGATGGCTGCCCCTCCCTGTCCTGCTGAGGGTGGGGATCTCTCTGAAGACAGGGACGGGTTTTATTTCATAGTCCCGGGGCCAGCACCCAGCCTGGCTCGGACGCCAGGCTCAGCACACGGGTACTGGTTGCATGGATTAGTTGAAGCAGCTTCACGGAGTTGATGCTGCATCCAGCTAGACCGCAGAAGCAGGGGAGGGGGAGGCCTGCGGGCAGGTGTCTCCTCCTTGCCGCTCTCCGGGCTCCCTGGGTTTGGTGAAAATTGGCTGTAGTCACAAGACCCCTCTGTGGTCTTCTAAAGAACCCATTTACTTTCCTGGGGAAAGTAGCAGTTTATGATGCGCGAATAGACATGAAAACCCCCCTTTCGGCCGCCTGCCTATTGCGGGGACACTCGGGCAAGCCCCCAAAGACATCCACACGGACTAGAGAAATTGGGGTCTATGTGAAGATGTAACATCAGCAGAGAGGGTTCGCAGTAGAGAGGCCTTTGGGGTTTTCTCCTCATTGGGAGAAACGGCCCAGAGGACCCCCAGACCCAGAGCTGTGTGCAGCTCGGTTCTGGAAGGATGAGCTCTGGCTCCACCCCCCTTCAGCGTGGAAACTAAGAGCAGAGCCGTACATACTAGAGGCTCGTGTAAGTTAATTTTTTTTGGCCCAGCCCCAGATAGCTTGATTAAATGACCTGTGAAGTGCTGAGATATCTTGATAATGTACGTTTTACATTTGATTATATAATCAATTAGGTTGCTCCTAATAAAATTTAAAAGGAGCTAGAAAGCGGTGAGAGAACTGTACCATATATCAAAAGAAGGTCTCCAAAGCAGCATAAGGGGGCCCCTGTCCTCTGCGAGCCAGACGTCCGTGTCTGGGGCGCCCCCCGGGACCGCCACCATCTTCACCTGCACAAAAGTCCCCGACCTCCACTGCGCCCGTGCTTTCAGAGGGCAGGCGTGCATGGAAGGCATATGGTATTGCTTTCCAAGAGGAAAGTGTTCTCATTCACTCGGTAATTGAGGGCGTGAAGATTTGGAAGCTCAGGGCGGAAGTGTGAAAATAACTCGGCAGAACTGGGCTTGCCGATCAGGTGGGGGCCACCAGTCGGTTTATGAAAGCAATGAAAGGAGAAGCGTTCAGAGGCTCACAGGGCGTCGTGCAGCCAATTAGGAGAGTCGCCGCAGCTCTCTGCCTGGCAGCAGCCGTGCCTCGCTGAGGAGGTGGCGGGTCTAATAGAAGGGGCATGCTCAAACCCATCCTTCCGGGCGTGCTCCATCCTTCCCGGGGATCCTTCCTGCCCACACCCTGGGGGCCAGCGTCCCTCTGGGGACACTTAGCCGGAGCAGGGAGCTGGGGGAGGTCGGGGCTCAGATGCCGGAAGGGTCTGTTCCAAAACGACCCGTTCTGTCCCGCCGACAAGCTGCCGCAGCATTTTTGTTTCCATTTAAAACATCGCTATCAACCAGTTGGAATATAGGCCCGGAGGATCACAGGGAGTAATCTAATTAGTATGAAGTCAATTCAGTCGCTCCTTTTGTATCTCGTGATTAAATAAGTGGGGAAAATGGCTTGAAAATTAGGTGCTAGAACGACCCAATTACATTTCTGTAGCTTTTTGTATTCAATTTCATAAACAATTTTGCTCTTCGCTGGTTAATCAGTGAATGCCTTTTTCCAGTTTGAAAAGCACTTTTGAAATTATAATGCAATTAAATTGTGTGTGGATGTTCTGGCATAGCGAGTGTGAAAGCCGGGGGTTGGCAGGCTGCCGCGGCGTACCTTGACTGTAATGAGTCCCCAGGCTGGCAGCTTGCGAGTGTCATTCATAATATTGTCCATGCTGGGTTACTGTAAAGTGCAGCTGCCTTAACCGGCAGTTAACCAGCGACCGCCAGTCCCCTCTCTGGAGCGGGGCGAGCATGCCTCCTGCGACAGGGCCCGGCCACGGAGATGGCAGAATGACGGGGCCTGGGAGAGTCAAGCGCCTTCCTGATGGAGACCAGTGCCTAGGGGACGATCTGCTTACTTGTGCCCAAGACAGGGTGGGATGAATTTGTCCCTCTTTGTTTTGTGTGGCCCTGGCCATCTCTGTCCGCAGTTAGCCTTCGGGGAGGGGGGGGGCGGGGGGGAAGGGCGGGAGATACAAGTCTTGGACACCCTGCTTTGTGCCTAGCATTACAACATGTACCTTATGGAATCCGACAAGAGTCCCAAGAGAGGAGTGCCGCCCCAGCTTCCTAGACGAAGATGCTGCAGCCTGATGAGAGCCTACAGCTTCCCGTGAGCAGAAGCTCTCCTGGTTAGGGCCTGCGTTTATCTAACCCCAAAGCCTGTGCTCTCTCAGCATTCCTGTGCCTGGAAGACAAACTGAAACAAAGGCAGGGAACCCAGTATGGGCGCCGGGCGCGGGAGTGCCCTGTGGGGTCCCTGCCCTCCCGTGCTGGGAGGCTGCATGCGAGTTCACAGAGGGACGGGTGCGGTGTGGGAGGACCGTGCTCTAGATCCCCGCCCCCCGCCCCAGGTCCTTATCTAATCACTTTCCTACTCCTCAGGAGTTTTGAGCGTGTCAGAGCAGGCTGTAGCACCTGATGGTGGCCCAGTGTTGGGATAATCCAGTGTGTCCCCCCCAGCAGGGACCTTCCCCAAATCCTGCCCCATTCGTAGGGAAGATCCCCTTGCCTTTAGTGACTTAGGAGAGGAAGTAGGTAGGAAGCACAGGGACCTCACAGCAGGCGGTGCTTAAACCATTCTAATTCTAGAACTTTCTAAGAGGCTTTTAATGGCTCACCTCTTAACAGTTAACACCTAGCTCCAGGCTCTAATCTCTCTTCCTGTCAATTCTATGCCCTGGAAGAGGCCTAGGAACTAACCCTGGGTTACTGGAAACAAGTGATGTTAAGCTCCTGGACGGTCTTTTTCAGCCTATTCCTTTCATGGGAAACTTGACATAGACATTGAACTGAGGGGCAGTGCCTGTGAGTGGGATGCCTTCTGAAAGGGGAGGCGGAGCAGAGAGAGGTTGGGAGCTAGAAGGGAGCCCAGCCGGGGGCCTGGCTGTTCCTGGAGGCAGAAGGGGGCAGGGGGCGATATTTTCTGAGCCCTCTAGGACTTGGGAAGACCAGTTCACGTTGCAGCCACTTTTTGGCCACGTGCCTGGGCGATCTTGGGTCAGGTGCAACATGTGTTTTGCAGAACGGCTTGGCAAAGCCAGGATGGGAGGTGAATGGGGTGGGGCGGTGGATTAGAGAGAGGAGGTAAGATAGGGCTCCTGAGACCAAGCTTCGGTTTCGCCGGGAAGCATGTTAGTAACTGCTAGCATGTGCTTCTAATCATCTCCTTGCCAGATGTTCCCGGAGTGGGGAATGGAGGGTGCCTTGCCTGAGAGCTCCCTGATGGGGAACAAGTAGCTTGGAATTGGAAATGGGCTCCAGTTTGCTTGCCAGGTGTTTCTCCTCCGTAGAACATCTGGAGGGGGGATGGGAGAGGCCTCTCTGCCCTGGCCTGGAGTCTTGGGGTCAACTGTGTTTCTGGTAGATCCTCTGATGGACATTCCAGCTATAAAGAGCCATGAGAATGCTCTGGAATGTCCCCTCCTTGTGCAGGACCTGATTCGCCTCAAGGTTCACACTTCTAGGACCGAGCCTGAGACTGCGGAACGAGGCATCTTGTGTGCCTGGGCCAGGAGGCTGCCTGTCTCTGGAGAGACAGGATTTCCAAGTGGCTTGGAGGAAGAAGCAAGAGAAATGGGTGTAGGAAGATGGAGAAGGATCAGCTCCTGACCGAATTTCCGGGCCAAAATGAGAAGATTCAAAATGCCTTTTGCGGGGGGGGAGGGGGGGATGTGGAACTGAGGTGATCCCCCTGGCAGAGACATTTTACCCAGAGGGCAAAGAATTCTGGGGTGTGGTACGGGATCCCAAGATAGGGCAGTGCAGGAGGCAGGCCCCCACTCCTTAAGTGGATGCTCCAGCATCCAGGCTGCCCGGCCTCTCTGGGAAGTGGGAGTGACATGGGCCTGCCTTGCAAGAAGAAGCCGGGGCTGGGGGGTGGGGGGTGGGGGGCCTTCAGGCACGACCCAACCTACTTCCTTCACATTCTCAGGAGAGCACTTGCAAAAACAAACTGAAAGGAAATTATGGGACAGTCATGTGATGGATTATTATGTGCCCGTTAAAGCGGTGTTTACAGGGAATTTTTAAATAACATAATATTGTACCAAAAGCTATAAAATACATACATGTGGTGAATCACAGTAGAATGCGAGTCAGCTGGGAGATCGGAGAGCATTCTGCTTCCCAGGCTCCACCTCAGACCAAGCCCATCAGAGTCGTTTTTTAAAATGTCCCGGAGTGGTGGGGACCCGCTGCCTTGGCTGAGAATTGCTCTGGTAGAGCAGTGTTTGGGGCAAGGAGGAAGGCCCTCCACACTGTCACCAGTGGGTGCCCTGGTGGAGGACAGAGGGGGTTCTGGGTCTGTGCCCCTTAACCATCACTGCATTGGCCAAGGTCTTACAGGCAGTGTGCGAGCCATGAAGAGAGGGAGGCCCGTGCCAGCCGGTGAGATGAATAGTGCTAGATACCCACCCCTCTCTGTGACCCCCTTCCTCGCCCTCTGTCCCTGGGCATCTGGGCATTTATTTGCTGTCTGTGATGAGGCCATAACGCCTATGCAGAATGGGGTTGTTTTTAGTTTATGTGTTAATTTTGACAGAGAGGAAGACCGCAAGCAAGCACAAGGGGGAGGAGCAGAGAGAGAGGGAGAGACCAAGAATCCCAAACAGGCTCCCCAACACGGGGCTCAATCTCACTGTGAAATCATGACCTGAGCTGAGATCGAGAGTCGGACACTTAACTGAGCCACCCAGGTGCCCCACCCCCGTTCAGAATGTTTAAGCAAACCTCTTTAAGGCAAGGGGGGAAACCTAGCATGACCCCACTGCCTTTGCTCATAGCATGAGCAAAGCATGATCCCACGTGCCCAGGTCACCACAGTTGGGCAGCTTGGGGTGCAAGCTCTGTGGAAGATGAGGGTTCCTGCAACCTAGTGCGGTGGGCAGGTGGGTGACACTTGCCTGGCTCAGCTCCCCGGGGCTTCTGGGAGAAGGACCAGCATGGGACAGGCCGTCAGGGCAGCGAGCACAGCCTCTCTGCTGCACATCAGGGTGACGCACGAGCTGCAGGCTATGTTCGGCGGCTATGCCTTTCACCTGCTGTGGCCAGTGGCTGTGTCTGCTGTCGCGCTGGCGAAGACCAGGGCGGGAGCGTGCAATCAGCCGTAACTGGCTGCCTCATTGACGTATCGGGTCTGGCTCAGAGCTTTAGAGCAGGACCGAGTGGTGAGCAGTGTTTCGTTTCTGGAGCGGTGGCGGTTCTAAGTAGGAATCGAGCTTTTGCCCAGGCCTGACATCATTTTATCATTTAGCTCCGAGGAACCCACGGCGGGGAGTGCGCCACTAACCTTTTACTGCCTGTCACTGTGGAGGGGGAGGGGCAGGCCACCCCTAGCAACAGGAGAATCAATCCAGCACTAGCTTTTGTGGCTTGTTAAATCTTCCCCTTGGAATTACAGGCCCCAGGGCCCGGGAGAGAAGAGGACACAGGGAGGGGAAGAGAGTGCTCCCGCCCAGAGGGGGGTGGGGCCCAGCCACCCAGGACCCGGCAGCCTGCCTCTGCCCCGGCCTTGTCCTGGAGGCCAGTTTGACCCACCTGGTGGTGTTTCATCTTAGGTGCCTCTGGCGAGGTGGCCAGAAGCCAGACCAAGAACACCTCCTCTTGTCCTTGTCATTTGATTTCATGGTGTGTCCGAGATCAAGGGTCATCCCCAGTTGATGCCTCGGTTTCCTCTTGGGTTCAAATGCAGACAATAAGCCCTTTTGAGATACCTCATTGGATGATTGTGAGGATACGTTGACATAACTGATGAGAATGGTTTTAAAAAGACAGCAGCAAAAGAACAGTAATTATAACCATGGCGCTCCAAGAGCTGATCCAGACACTTGTCAGTTCTTTTTCTTTCTGGTTCCGCCTGGGGGAATGAGCAACTCACACCAAATGGGAGAGTCAGCACCTTCTACAGCTCACCGTGTGGCCGTAGCACCCCCCACCCCGAAATCAGGAGAGGCTCCCAAGCCCTCTCGCTGCAAGCACCCGTTTTCCTCTGTATCATCACAGCCTGTCCACGACGGCTCTTCTTTTCCAGATCCCCAAAGAAGGGCGCTCCATTAAGTAGGGCAACTAGTCAGTCCTCTCTGCTGGCTGGGTGTGGGGGCAGGGGAGGGGAAAGCCCATCGCCCTTCCAAAGAGTAAATCAGTGGGTCCTGACTGGTTAAGGGCAGGCAACGCTAACAAGCCTGTAGCAGAAGCGAGCCCTGGGGCCTCCGCTGGCCGGGGCGTGGTAAAGGACTTGGCGTCACTGAGGAGGGATGTCACAGGTTCAAGTAAGGACTCAGAGGTTTGATCAGCAAAGCTATTCGGGTCCCAGTGAGCCTAACTGTGAGAATTATTTTGGGCTTCACCCTGTTCTGGAAATGTTGGGTTTGCTAAGCAAGATGGTATTTGGCACCAGCAGCCTGGAAAAGCGTGAGGACGTGCCATCGAAGCCACCGCCAGGATTAGAGGAATTTCCAGAGCTCCGGAGCCCAAGGCAGGCTACCGGCAGGTTTCGTGAGGCACGGCCTCAGAACTCTAGCTTCGAAGGAGCTGCCGTTAAAAGACCAACCTGCTTCCCTTTTTCCTGACAAAAATCTACTGAATATGAGTTATTCTGTACTCGCAAGTCCCTGTCCCCTTGAGCCATGCGGGTGCTGAACCAACGCTGACTGAGTCAAAGTTGTCTGGCGCTCCAGACGGAACACAGTGCCTTCCACTTGAGGAGCCCTCCTTCCCCCAGAGCCAGCGCCTCCTCCATGGAGCCCTCCATCCTCTGCAAGTCAGCGTGGCGCCACATTTGGGTAGCACCTGCTTCCCCACCACCCTGATTTAGAGGCATCTGGATTTAGGTTTCTGTTGTAAACTCTATTTTTAACAGGGCTGAGCAGAGACCTGGCTGGGGTGGCTGTTATTTTTGAGCATTAGGTGACCAGCACAGTGGTCCCAGGAGGCAGAATTAGTGGCGTCTCCATACAGATGTGGGCACGCCAGCAGCTTGGCACAGTGCCCTGGGGCGGAGCAGGGCAGGTGCTCCCCCTGCAGGGTGCCCCCAGTGCACCCAAACTCCTGGCCCACCGGTGTGCTGGCTTCTGCTGCGTTCCCCATGACACTCGTCAGGGTCTGCCTCTATCGTCCAGCGTCGGTTACTGGTTATTGTAAGAATACTGGCCAGTGTTTATCGTTCACAAATGCATTGATCCCTATAATAACCTTAAGCAGTAATGAGTAATGGTATTATAATAAAGGTATGTAACATTAGTAATAATAACCGGAGACTTCTGCTTATTGATCCCTGGGTATGTGTCGTGCTTTGTGCAAAATACTCTGTGTTCTCTAATTAATAAGACAAGTAGGGAGAATGTTCCTGGGATTTTTTTTTTCAGATTTATTCATTCACTTGATAAATCTTTATCGAGTCTGAGTTCTAAGCACAGGAAATTTGGTGCTGAACAACGCAGACTGAGAGCAATCTCAGGCCTCGATGAAAAAGCTGGGCCTGTAGGTCATGTGAGTTGCTCGGGGAGACGCAGGCCATGGGTGGGGCTGGAGCTCTGTCCCCCGTCACTGCAGACTCTCTGGGCACCCCAGGCCACTGTTCGTACCAGCAGGGATAACTGATGCAGCATATGGCCTCCACGGTATGGTGGCTTATCTAAGGCTGCGTCAGTGCTGGACCTTCTATTTATTCTGGGTGCCCTTCCAGGGGTTGGTGGAGAGGAAAGCCCAGACCTAGGAGACAAATGGACCTGGGCTTGCAGCCCAGCTCAGCTGCTCCTGGAGAAGCAGATGACTTCAGGGAGCACCAGATTCCCCTTGGTCAAATTGGGATAACATTACCTGCCTTGAGGGCAGGTTGGAAGGATTAGAGAGAATATGTTTGAAAGCATTGAGGAACACTTACGTGCTGAGTATACAGTGATGGTCACGATGATAATGAGGACCACCCAAGGAATGCAGCTCATCCCAGAGAAGTGCAGAGGTAGCTCTACCCCTGCCTCAGTAGGCCAGGATCTTTCGGTCCCGGGTTGGGAAGTGTGGCTGCAGCCCCTCTCTCATATCCTTCACCCCTGCCCAGCAGTGCCACTGGGCCTCGGGGAGAGTGGTGGCCGAGGCATTACTTAACCACCGGCCTCTCTCCAGCCTTTGCTGAGGCCTCTGCCACGGCCAGCCTCGTTCCCCATCATGATTCGGTGATGCTACTTACAAGCCAATGAAACAACGTAAGCGAGTCCACTATACCTTCTGGCAGGCAGGGGACCAGGATGGCAGAACCAGAAAGCAAGGCCCTCGTGAGTCCGCAGCACAGTAGTTGGGTAGGACCGTCGTCCTTCAGAGGGATGGGAGCGGGGAAGGGGGTCTGGCTCTGGGCTGGGGCAGGGCAGAGAGGCCGGCCCGTGGAACAGTCCTCAGATCGCAGGTGGAGAACGCTGCTCCAGGTCCTCCTCCACCTTGGAGCCGCCGGTGGCCAGCCGCAGCCTCTCCTGGAAGGTTGCCCTCGTGGAAGGAAAGGCTGGATGTGTGGGGCACAGCGTTCTAGGCGCCGCAGTAACAGAGGACACTGGGTGGGCTGAGAGGCGCTCTCTGAGCACGGGGTCTGTCTTAGCTCCTGCCTTCTGCCTTCTACCAAGCACAGCGGAACTTCTGGTTGACCTGTCTTAGGGGTAGCAGGGCCAACCGCCCTCCTGGCCTTCAAAGAGACAGAAATGCTGCGTTGAAAAAAAAAAAAAACAAAGTTCCAGGAGGAGTAGGTTCCTGCCCTGGCTGCGTGCGGGCCGATGCCGTCCCCTCCGTGGCAGCTCATTCACGGCAGACAGTGACTGCAGGGTCCGTTCCAGGGTTTGATCTGGCCTGTGATCTCTGTGGCACCGCTGACCCCAGGTGCTTAAACATCCACTGCTGGCAGAAGCGGCAGAGCTGACTTTGAGTTGGCTCTGCATGGTGGTTCATCGGGAGCAGCACGGGCTGGGCCTCTCCAGCCTCACCTTCTGGTCACTGCGCAGTTCTTCCCTGCCGCCTGCAGAAGTGCGAGCTTTCACCTGCGCCTTCGCGATGGCGCTTCTCAGAGGGAGGTGGCTTTGTCTGGTAGGGGTCTGGGGATCCTGGAATTGACCTGCACCTCCAGCCTTCAGCTAAGCAGGCTGTGTGCTCACGGACTAGGCTCTGGGCGAAAATTGGAAGAGGAGGCTCTGGTGGATGGAGGGAGGGACCTGAGAGTCCTTACCCTAAAATTTCATCTGGTACTGACTGCATCTGGACACAACAGATTCCATCTTTGGGGGAAAAAAATCATGTGTACGGACAGGCTATCAGCTGGAGTGCCCTCCTCCAAAGCCATGTCCCAGGTAATTTGCTAAACACACGCTCTGCGCCGGCCACTCATCAAGGGGATAGGGATGTAGGGGTGAGTAAGACCAGTAGCCATAGAACTGTAGCCCGAATAACTGCATTCTTTGCACGAGACGAGTGGTGAGCCTCTCCCAGCCTTGAAGGCAAAGGCTGGGCTTACTCTCCACAGTATCCTAAGGGCTCAGCTACGATTCCTCCGTATAGTAGGTATCTGGTTAATGGTCTTGGAGGAATAAGCGCTTCTGTATTTCCTAAGACTCTAAAATGTGTATTACTTTTATAATCAGAAGGTGATAAGGTTTAGAGCCCAAAGAAAGGAAAGCAAATTGGAGGTGGGAGAAGGGGATTTTGATAAGGGTTTATAGGAAGCCCTGGGTTTTAATGGACCATGTAAGGTTATTTGGTTTTCTTTTGTTGAGCCAGTGGGATGATGGACCACCAAGGAAGCCACGAGAAACTGAGAAAAGACAAGTTCAGGGCGGGGTCTGGTGCTTTCCAGTGTTCCCCGCGGGGAGAATTGTGTTCCGTTCACTTCCCCCTCCCCCTTGGAGGAGGGATGTGGACAAGTAGACCATGGCTGAAGGCTCTGATGGGGACTGACACGGTGTTGTGGGGGACATTTCGGAGGAACCAGAGGAGACCAGCGAAGGAAGTGGGGAGGCTGTGTTGGATCCGCAGGCCTGGAAGTGGGACGGGCTGGCTCCCCGTTTATAGACAGCTAGGCCTGACATTCCCAGGAGAAAGATTGACCCTTAGGATGAAGAACTTAGCAGCCCCTTAAACAAGACAGCTTTATGAAGTGGTGAGGGGCGATGCCCTCTCCCCACCAGTGTTCAGACAGAGAAGAGAATTAATGGGGGGCGTGATGGGCCCAGAAACCAGCGCGTTCAGTACTTAGCGGATCACACGTGGATGTTGCTCGGTTATGAAATGGTCCAGAACCTCTCCCCACCGGACCCACAGAGGTCAGCCGATAAGAGATCAGGAAACTCGGTCTTTAAAAGCTCTGGTCTCTCTAGTATGTATTGGCTTAGTGACTAGTTAACTCTCACACTCAATAGGTAGTAACCTTGCTAGATGAGCAAGGGAAAAGGGACAAAACCAGAAACACCCCACGCTCTTTGAGATGCACTAAAGATGATAAAGAAGTAAAGAGAAGGCCTTTCTTGGAGTCATGCTATAAGCCCAAAGGGAAGGCAGGGTTTTATTTCTAGAGAAGAGTTATAACTTAGGCTGTTCAGGAGCACAGCAATTACGAGGGGTAAGATGCCTCTTGATTCATTCAGCCTCTTTTGTAGGCGGCTAAGTAAGCGATTCTGCGTCTCCCAACTCCCAGCTCCGGCCCCTTCCTTGGTCTGTAGTACTGCTTTTGCTTGCAGCAGGTCACTGGGTCCCCCAGAGACATCATGGCTGATAACCTCTCCTTTCCTGCCACCACCCCACCCCCCGCTCCCTGCAAAGCTTTGGACAAATAGCCAAGTGTTCCTCAGAGTAAAGGCCTGGCTTTCCTTCCTCCCTCCCCACTCCTCCCCTTGTTGAGAAATCCCATTATCCGGGAGAACGATTGTAAAACACCAATCTGTCTGCAGCCGAGCTGCGGGCTGCTCTTCCTCCTCTGCTGCCACCTCGGTCCCCTTGTCTGTCTGCAGGGGGAAGACGAATATCTATATATTCAGGCTTTAAGGATCTATAAATCTGAGTTGATTCTCTGCTGGTGACAGCCCAAACTCTTTGCCACGATGGCTTGACATGATCTAATGGGTTTACAGCGGTCTGAGTGCTTCTCCGGAGCAAATGAAAGCAAGTGCTTAGTTAGGGGAGGCGTGAAATGGCATTGTCTGTTCCGGGCACCGCCGCCAAGCCAGAAGATCATCTTCCAATTATCCACCCTCTGCCTTAGCCACCCTAGGACCAGGGGACTCTCTGCCGAAGGAGCCGTGAAGGCGTGCCGGCCTATCTGCCTGAGAGCTGACAGGATGCAGGGTACAGGTCCTCCCTGGCTGTGCTCATTTCACCAGGAAGCTTGGGGCTAATTGGGAACAGAAGGGATGCCCAGGGGAGGAGGAGAGGGGATGAGAGGGAGGGGGAGGGTCTCACCAAGGTAGAGGAGTGACAAATATTTTCTTGTAGCAAAACAAGAGTGAAAACAAGAGAGATGGCTAATGAGAGCTTTGGGGCATTTTTGTGCCGGCAGTTCTCAGGGGCCAGCAGTGTGGGCTGCTGTGATTAGTTGCCTTGATACTTGGCGTGAGACCAATCCCTCTTTTCAATATCAAGTTTCATAAGCGCGGAACAATAACAAATCATTATGAACCCTCTGGGAATGATGGGTGGGTGGTGGTAGAGGTTCCCCCCCCCCGCCCCCCGTCTCCAATAAATCCATCTTTTCAGCTCAGGTACATTTTTTCCCGTTGTAAATAGAGAATGGCAAGGGACGGATTGTGTCTCAGCAACTCGCTGTATTGTTAATCTGTTATTAGGCAAAAGTCTTAACACCAGGCTGGGTGCTCAGAGGCCTCATTGTGAGCTCGGGATGGAATTATGCATCATGAATAAAAACCGCTGTCAACATGCATTGGTTTGAAAACATTAGAGCATATGGTATGTGATTATCTGTATTGTCAAGTGCAATAAAGTGAATTTGGATATAATAAAGAATGTAATATTTTAGAAATTTGGTAATAAACTAAGGAAGGCATGACAGCTGAGGTTCTTTAAGGCCCCAGACACAAATAAATTGAAGTTCCCGGTCTCTACAGCCCGGCAGCAGAATGGCCACAACATGGCTGTGGATGCTCCGTGATTTTCTAGTCGCGTCCGGCTCTGCTGTCTCTCAGTTGCCTTCTTTGGAGAAAACAGAGGTTCTGGCTCTTGGGTTTGATGGCAGGAAGCGGGACCCAGGCCTTGCCTTCTCTCCTGGCCGGCAGGGCGCTGGGAGGCTCCATCCCTGATGAAAGGTAGCACTGCACCCGGTGTGTCGAGCCCAGCTATCAGGAGGATCCTTTTCCCCTGGGAGAGTCAAAGCCAGTCTCCAGCTCTCTCTGCCTCCTTTTGGTCCGTGGGCAAGGTGATGCTCCAAGCGCAAGGGGTCCCGCGCAGCTCCTGCTCAGGGTCAGCAGTCATTTTCAGGAGCCCGCATCCCACGGGGTCAAGTTACTAAGTCGATACAGCAAGTCAATATAAGTAAGAAAAGCAGATCTGCAGAGGGGCTCGAGTGCTCCAGCGTTTTGACAGGGATGAGGGGCTGTGCTAAGCTTCACGCACACTGTCCTGTTTAAACGCTCTCCCACCCTAAAATACTTGTATCCCCATTTTACGAGATGAGAAAACTGAGGCACGGAGAGAGACCTCACACAGCTGATTGTGGAGTGAGGATTACAGCCCATGTCTGACCCACAGCCCAGACTCCACTTGCATACAACCCACCAATAAAGAGGCTCTTTCCACTCTTAGCCTTTTCTGCAAATAAGGGACCTCTTTCCAGTCACAATTCACAAATAATAAGCTCTATTAGAAGGCTGCAACACAGGAAACTTTGATGTGCTGAGTACCTAGGGCTTGGAAAGAAGGTTCCAAAAAAAAAATGCAACCAGGTGATTTCTCTGTTTCCACTTGGGTCTGGCAGACACTGGTCTGTGTTGTTTTTTTCTTTTCATTTTCCCTTAGCTTTGATTTTTGTAGCGTGGCTCCAGCTAGGTGAAGTGATTTATCATCACCCTAGCAGTTGGCCTTGACCCTTATCTTCCTCTGGGAAGAGCTCCTGCCCCAGCTAGAGTTTACTGATGAAGGCTGAGGCAGAATCTGTTTGCTTTCCCTGGCTCCTTTCATATTTCTGACCCAGGCTTCAGCTTGACCCCAGCTTCTGACTTCAGGGCTTACCTTGCCCCCCAGCTTCCAGGAAACTCTAGGTGGGGGCCTCACCACCATACCTGGCCCCTTCCTTCCCCTGCGTCCCTGGGGACTTTTCCGGTCCTAGCTTCCACTACTGGGCTTGTGTGCCGCCTGGCCAGGCAGACAATTTCATTACTCAACATGAAGAATTGGGAGCCCCACCATTGGGCCAGGCTGGAGCAGTTTGGATGGCTGGGGAAGGAGAAGACATTCAGTCTGTTTCCTGCCTGAGTGCCTCTGTAATTCCCAAGATAAATAAACCCCTCGGGCCTAGAGATGGCAGGCCCCGGTTTCCACTGGAGAGGATGGCAAGGTGAGTCCAAATCCACCTCCAAATCTCTTGGCTTTGGCACCTTGGGTAGACCCCAGTAGAGCCGGCCCCACCACAGTCCGCATTTACAGATAGCTAAATTACTTTCAGGTCTCAGCTGGCGGCCCACGTATTCCAAGCAATACTGGCCGAGGATATCCTTGCATAAAAACTGCAAACTTGTGCGGGGATGATAGGAGTGGCGTGCGTGTTCTCATCCGGTCCACAGGCCAGCCTCGTGAGGTTGGCATCTTTATTCCCGCCTGACACGTGGAGACGCGGGGTCGGGCAGGTTGACGGCTTGCCCGGCTGGTAAACGCTGCACAACCAGGATTTCAGCCACACCCTCTGCTTCTGGGCTGGAGGCTTTCCGGTGGTCCGTGGCGCCTCGCTGGGCTGACCTTACAGAGCGTGTTACTCTTTCCCTTCCTCTCACCCAAATCCTTCCATGTCTGGCCCTTTGAGTAGCCCACACGGAGCCACCACAGATCTCAGGAGAGTTTCCTTTGGTAAAAGAGACCGTGAGTCCCTGTGTCTTGAGTTTCTCCCCCAGACCCTTGCAGAACCTGCAGAGGGGCCGAGGGTGAACCGCGAGGAGACGCCCTTGCTGTACTGCCCAGGGCTGCCCCCCGACAGCCACCCTCCCCGCTGCAGAGCGGGGGAGACTGTACTGAAGGCTCCTAATGATCTGTGAATGTATTAATCCTACTTTCTGTTAATTAACAATATGATAAAACCGGCATTTCCTAAGTCGTCGCTTAACACATGTTTTAGCAATTATGTACTTAGTGGTTTGGATTCAGAATGCTAATAGAAGAAAATTTTAATGAAGATACGATGCTACGAAAAATGTATAGAGAAGAGCTCAGGTATTGTTGCCATTAACGTGTGAGAAGCAGGGGTCTCGGTGTGAAGGGTGAACCCCCCACCCCCAGCCAGCGCCTTCTGAGTACTCTCTGGGCTGAGCCGGGAGGACTCAGGATCCTAGAATTGGCTGGTTCGTGATTCCCATAAATATCTCACCTGAAGGCCCGTCTTTGAGGGTCCACACCCGCTGGCACTTACTCCCACCCCATCCTCTGACTTTTAGTCCTTTCTGAAACAAAGGGAGGGCTTCAGAACCAGAGTTCAGGACATAGGTCCCCACCTTCCCTTCTAGAGCAGATGCCTTCAAAATTTTCTAATTGTCCAGAAAAAAATTAGCACACACTCCCAGTACATCTTATTTAATTTTCAATTTCTTTACGTGTACTACTCTGTTAATACATCATGTACTACTCTGTTATTACAAACCTACGTATAAATTATGATGGAATATATTTGACGTAAGTCCTACCTAGAAGTTCATTATTTTTTTTTAAGAGTAGATCTTTTTTTTTTTTTAATTTATTTCTAGGAGAGAGAGAGAGACAGCGGGAGCAGGGGAGGGTCAGAGAGAGTGGGAGACACAGAATTGGAAACAGGCTGCAGCACAGAGCCTGACGCGGGGCTTGAACCCACGAACCACGAGACCATGACCTAAGCGAAAGTCGGACGCTTAACCGACTAAGCCACCCAGGCGCCCCTAGAAGTTCATTATTAAAATATTTTCACAATAATGTGACTGAATAGGTGTTTTTAAAAAATTCTTGCTGTAACACTGTGAGCCATCTCTAAGGGAAGCATTCTAAGGTTAGCTTATTTGGTACTTGGCCTTAATGCCTGTCATAACTGAAAAATACACCTCACAAGATAAACAGATCCCAGTGGAAGTACATTCGCTGTGCTGACTAAATCATGATACTAATTTTTCAATCCCATCCTCCAATTATGCAAAGGATTTTGTTGAAATTCAGCTTGTAAATTTCCATCTTCCCTGATGTCAATCAGTTTTTCACGCACACTAATCAAGTGTTGCATTTTTTATATTTTTAACAAATGGGTTCAAAATCCACTAAAATCTTCATTAAAAAAAAAAGTTTTACATTTCTGTTTCCAAGTTTTAAAAGCCCCTGGAGGAGGAGAGCCTTCGTAGGCTGACCCCGTTATATCCTTTTTAGCAGCAAAATCACAGAAGAATACAAACAGTTTGCAAACATTTGTTTTCTGGGTGCTTTGTCTGCAGCACAGAGTTTCTCTTGAAAGGCAGGTTCCTTCCTCCCCACTGGACTGCACTTGTCTGTGTCTGATTTGGGGGCACCATTTGGGGGCAAGGTATGGCTGCCAAGCGGTCTTGCTGGAGAGAAGGGTCAGCTCGCCATTTTCTGACAGTGGCTTGTGCTTCTGTTGTTGGTATACCCTACAATCTGGGGGCTGGGGGGGGTGTGCAGTGCCTGTTCTCTTCCTGAAAGCCACATCACACCGTGTGTACAGCCCTCGGTGGGGCACCCCTGAGCCACATCAGGTTCCCGCCGTGCCTGCAGCAGGTGAGTGCATGCAGGGCCACTCAGACCTCACCCGCTTCCACGCATTTTCTTTTTCCATCCGTGGTCTGTAAAATACCAAGACACCAGTCTCTGATACCCGGCTGTATGGCTCCGTGGGCGCTTCAGACTGTTCCGCCCATATGTTAAAAAGTGAAGCTGAAATAATTTTTAATTTTTTAATGTCTATTTTTTTAATGTCTTATTTATTTTCGAGAGAGAGATAGAGACAGCATAAGCAGGGGAGGGTCAGAGAGAGAGGGAGACAGAATCCGAAGACAGGCTCCAGGCTCTGAGCTAGCTGTCAGCAGGGAGCTCGATGCGGGGCTCGAACCCACGAACCGCGAGATCATGATCGAGCTGAAATCGGACGCTTAACCAACTGAGCTACTCAGGCGCCCCTTAATGTCTATTTTTGAGAGAGAGACAGAGCACAAGCGGGGAGGGGCAGAGAGAGAATGAGAGAGAGAGAGGGAGATATAGAATCCGAATCAGGCTCCAGGCTCCGAGCTGTCAGCACAGAGCCCAACGTGGGGTTCAAACTCAAGAACCGCGAGATCGTGCCGAGGTGAGGTCAGATGCTTCACGGACTGAGTCACCCAGGCGCCCCAAAGCTGAAATCATTTTCGGATGAAAAATAAAAATTGGGCACTATGCTTTTTCCCTTTTCCCAATGTCTCTTGACCCTAATTAGACCTCTGAATTGCCTGGGGCAACTTAAAAACATACAGAAGCTAGGGGGCTACCCCAGACCAAACTCGATTCTGGGAGGGGGGGGCGGTCCGGGCAGCAGTTATTTTTTTAAATTTGCCTAAGAGATTCTGGTTTAGGAATCCCAGCTGAGAGTCACTGTTCCAGACCAGTGCCTCTCAAATTTAAATTTGCATAAAAGTCACCTGGAGAATTTGTTAAAATGCAGGTTCAGGTTTGGGAGGTCCAGGGTGGGGTCTGAGACTCTGCATTTCCGGCAAGTTCTCAGGCGGCGCTGATGCTGCGGGTTGGTGTGGGTCACCGCGAATAGCTGCCTCCTGCCCCCTGCTTCTCGACCCCCTTTCCCACCCCCCTGCCCACCCCGGGCCATTGTCTGGACAGCTGAGGGGCAGAGCTGCCGCCCTAGCCAGGCCTCCTGGATTGCTGCTCTCAGCTTCTCGGAGGGATCTGGCCTCCAGATGTTAAGAACGGTTCTTTTAACGGCCAAAGAAATAAAATAGGCCAGCCCCTGCTCCACGGTGAATAAGCGTGTGTGTCTCGTGCACAGACACCGTGATGGGCAGCTACGTGCCCCCCAACTGCAGGCAGGTTGCTGGTGGCATGGCCAGCTGGAGTCATGGACGTGCAGGCAGACGTGACCCCCCCACACGCACACTGCAGAGGGCACAGAGAGGGTGGCGGGCGCGACGGGCACCGAGCCAGGGCTCCATCAGTTGGGACTGTTCTGAAACCATACCTCATAATAAAAGTCATGTAATTTGTGGTGGCGTTGAAAACCTGCTTCCAAGTGGTGGTTCTCTGATGGAGCTTTGGAAGCTTCTCTGAGGCCAGTGTCCACTCCCTGGGGACGTGCTGGGAGAGGCAGGTGGGCATCTTGAGGCGGCTGCTGGGGAGGCCGAGGCTTTTCTGGGGGGGTCCTCTGTCCATAGTTGGGTGAGTTGGGTGCAGGGCTGCCTCCGACCCTTCCCGTCAGAGCAGGTTTTGTGGTCTGGGTCCACCCCATGGTCCGCTTGTCCCCTTTGTGCTCCCTCTTCAGAGGACCCCAGGGAAACCCCCTCGGGACAGGGGTCCTTGGCCTGTTCCCCAGCAGCCAGACGGCAGGCTCCCTCCTGGAGCAAAGGCAGGAGCAGCGGGAGGCACATCGGTGGTCAGGGCGAGGGTGACCACGCTCCAGTGATACGTGACTTTGGTTTTTACCCGCAGGGCTGCACAGGAGGGTCTTCTTAATTAGAAGACTGGGAATTTGCCACACGCTTTGTTTGACCTCTCCCTGTCCTGAATCTCTGTTCCCACCGTGATAGCTCGTAAAGCACCGTGGACGTCTCTCTGACACACCTGTCAGATGAATTTTAATAAACGAGGCTCAAGGCAGAGGGCCGGTAAATATACGTGGAGACAGAGGTTGGGATAGGGGAGAAGCCATGACACGTCTCGTTTGATTGGTGTGTGAGGACAGCTAACCCCTCACAAGTGCTTTCAAACACTCCTAGTTGGTGAGCTGGATTTATTACTTCTGTCTCACAGAGGATACTGAGGGTCAGAGTGGTTAACTAACATGCTCTAAGTCACATAGCCAGTTATTGCTGGCGCCAGGATTTGAGCCCAAATCTACCTAGAAAGACCAAGGCCACTTACACACACACACCCCCCTCAGGGGGACATTAGGTAGTTGAAACTTACCTTCCAGGGTGCTCATTGCATGGGTGGGGCCACAGGATATCAGAAAAAGTGACAGATTTGAAACCTCTTGTGGGGGGTGCCTGGGGCTATGGACCCAAATGCCTCTGTGGGCAAGAGCTTCCAGCCCCAGCCCAGAAAGCCCGGGGACTTAGAAGCCTTGAAGGACACATTCTTACTGGTAGCCCGTCGAAGCCGCCCGAGGCGCTGCGGCTTCCAGGACAGATGCGGAGGCGGCGCGTCCCGGCGCCCTTGCTCCAGCTGCGCACACGACCTCAGCCGCCTCCACCCCGCTGGGCGCGCACCGCAGCCCTGGCACCGTCTGCCGGGGTCCTGATCCGAGCCAGTTGTCTAGCGATTTAATTTGGTGAATTTACCACTGCGTCCCAGAGTTTATATTGGCACTTAACAGCAGTAATATGTGTCTCTCTCGCCAAGAACTGACTATTTTCCCAACCAAGATGGAACACCACGCACAAAAAAATAGGTTTGTGAACTAATCTGCCGTCCTGACAAGTGTCATTCACAGAATCACTGCCACGGAGCGCACTCAGAATGCAATGAGACGGGGCCCGTCTGGCCTGGATCGCAGGTGCATTTTCCCCCTTGGCTAACAAGAGTCTGGGCTGAGGCGCCCACCCCTTCCCTGCAGCCGCAGGCGCTTTCAACCCGCACCATCAGTATTCATGGCAGGTTTCTCTCATAGAAAAATGGTCTAAGGATGGTGGAAGGGGTCTTTCTCCCTCTACCCCACCCCTCTCTCTCTGAATCTTTCTCTCCCTCCGTTTTATCCCCCCTCCCCTCCCTCTCTTCCTTCCGGGGTGTTTTTTCACCTCACCACCACCACCCATTGTAATGTTCTCTAAACTTGCATATAATTTCACAGACTCAAGGGGGTGCCCCCCCATCAGTAAAGTAGATACATAGATATATATACTTCCTACTCCCTGAATATCCGTTTGGAATTCTAACACAGAACTTAGTTGCTTTTGCATAAGGATTCATAAGGATTTGGTAAACCACGAACACCTCTGGGAGTAGAAACAAGATCAGTCATTTACACTCTAGTATGAACCGGTCTCCACCCCTTCTTGAGTCTGGGACACAGACGCTGCTTCTTTGCCCATGATCTCGCCCTACCTTGGATAAGGGCTGGCCATGGGGCTGAGAAGTCCAGCTCTCCATGAAAGGGATATCAGAGGCTTCTTAAAACAGCTTTTGTTTTTCCCTTCATGTTAGAGGGAAGCCTAGAGATTCTCTCTTCTGTTGGAAAGGTCTGGATTCTTTTTTACCAAATGATCCCTACGCGACTCATCCTGACTTGGGAAACATGGAGCAGAGTCAGACGAGGGTGGCTGTCAGAATCACCAGAGAACTGGCCAAAATGCAGATTCCTGGGCCTGCAAAGCCCGCATCTAGGTGTCAGGAAAGCCCCCTGGGGGCTGCATTTTTAACAAGCCCCTCCCCCATCAGAAAGCTGGTGTGCCCCCCCACCCCCCATAGGAACGCACTTCACTTCTCAGTGCCAGCTTGGTTTATGGTCCGAGGCCTCCTTAAGCAGTCCTGAGGTGACTTGTAACTGAAGCCTTAATGAAATGCTTGCTGGGTCACGGCTGACACCTGACTTTTAGAAAGCTAATGCTTACATTCCAAGGTCAGGCATTGGCTCTAGCATCCTTGGGCTGAAAAGGAAAGAAAAGTATCTTTCCAGTCGAGAAACTGGCTCCCCTCTAGCGAATGCCACCACCGTAGCTTAATATTAATTTAGGGAATTCAGTCGTGTGCAGTTTCTGTGCAGTAGATTGGAAGCCTGATTGTGCCATTTTTGTTATCCAGCTGCCCACACACCTGAGATCGCTTCCCTCCCTGTCCCCGAGTCCCCCCCACCCCCAGCCCCCAAAGGTGGCTGAAGAGGCGCAGGTGCGAGCTGGCTGTCTCCAAGTCCCTTTCCCCTCCTGATTAAGTGGTGTGTGGGAATACAGGAGGCCCGTGTCGATTCACACCGATCTATGCCTCGCTCGCGCACGAGCCACTTGTAATTCCCCACAGCCCCAGCCAGCCTCTGCAAGGCTGAAAGAAATATGACCAGGCAAGTTGAGAAAATAAATTAAACGAAGTGTCAACTTTTCTTGTTTCTCTCCTCATTATTAAGAGATGGAATGGGGCTCGTTTATCAAGCAGGGGGAGAAATTAATTGACACGGCTTTAATATCATGATGTCTGGCGTGTCTGGTCACATTCCTTCATTTTTTGGAAAGGCATTTTATTATAGTTTACAGCAACCAGCTGCCAAACTACTGGTGTAAACGAGGAAGCAGGTGCGTGAATGATGCCGCGGCGGAAGGGCTGCAGTGCCATCCTGAAGGGGACACGGCGGGGAGGAAAGGCCGGGTTAGAAAGGGTCCCAGAGAGGCAGCCTGTTGGCTCGTGTGGAGGAAGAAGAGTACGGGAGAGGGATGTCAGCAGACCTCTGGACTTTAGCATCTGCCTCCGCTGAAAGTCTTTGTTCCGACCAGCCCCGAGGCTGCACCCTGCCTCCCTTTGGGTCAGTGTGGCCGCCCCTGCTCTTTGTTCTTATCAGTCCAGGGGAGGGAGCGCTACTCTGGGTGCCCCTCCGCGGCGGCTGACTCGTTAGGGAGGCAGTTTGCGGCACCAAGTCTCCAGCCTGATACTCAGAACCCTGTTTCAGGCCGGCCTGTGGGTAGGAGCTGGGAATGTTCAGAGAAGTCACTCACCCACCCTGTGTCCATCCTACATGACACTGGCTTAGGAGGGAGCGGCTTGTGGTCCTTACAAAAGTCATCTTTGTCGTGTGCATCTGAAAAACCTGTTTTCCCTTCTCTACCTTGATGCCGACGGCTGCAGCCGGCTCAGGCCACAGAGGAAGCAACCAGGTAAAGGAATGGACGCAGGCGTCTTCCCCGCCTCCCCCCTTGCGCTCCTTCTGCCGGGTTGTTAGGATGAGGTGCCGTTGCCCACTGGGTGGAGGCTCTTGCAGGCAAGCGTGACGGGCTCCCAAGAGCCAGGTTGCGGGACAAGGTTAGAATCCAAAAGCTACCTGATGTGGAATGACCCACCTTCCTACGAAGGAAGTCCTTCATCTGCAGAGTAGGAACGTCCCTGCTTCACGGGAGGGAGCTGTGAGGACTGAGCTGATGGCTGCCCAATAAATGGAGTCAAGCTTCCTCTTTTTCGAATTATCATTAGAGTCTGGCTGGAAATAAGTAACCACCTTCGGGATACCAGATGTTACTAACTGAATGAGTCCCATCCCTGGCTTGGAGGGAAAGGACATCCTTAATGTTACTGAAGTGCCTATTACCGCTTGGGTGTGAAAGCAGGTGCGGCTGGTACTGTCACCCCACCTTTTCCCGAAAGCCTCATGTCTGAAAACGCTCAGGAAATGCTAGTGACAGCTCAGAGTGGATCCTCCAACATCCGTGTCCCTTGCAGTGAGTATCCCAGAGTGGCAGTCGGAAACAAGTCACTTCTTTTGCAAAGGTGGCTTGTGTGTTCTCTTGGAACAGATCCATCTTCTAGGTAGATGGTTTCAGGGCAAACTCAGGGCACAAGACGCCACCCACCCCTGCCTGCAGCTTGTCTCTGCTCTTCTTGCCCCAGAGACCCGAAGAGGGGGGGCTCAGACCTTCTCCTCCACCCAGGGTTCCAGGAAAACCCTTCGAGGCCGATGAAGCCGATTTGCCAAAACCTGCCATAGACCATGCATTTTTGGCGACCCCGAAGTGCTCTGAGTTGGGGATGTGAGGAGCACAGCCCAAGATGACGGGTGGCTGACAGACACACAGCTCAGTGGCGGTTGACCCACGGAGCACATGAAGCATCGTGCCTCATGGCCTAGGCTCTTACCCTCTCGAGCCCTAGGGCCACCGAATCCATCTTGAACACTTCCTGATCCAAGCAAGTCCCTGATGTTCGGCTCTGGCTTAGTGGCCACGTGTCACCAGGGATGGGTCATCTACAACTCTGCCAAGCAGTTGAGCAAAATGACGATGGCCGAGCGTGCCCCACCTCTCACGGGGTTGCCATGGAGACCAGGTAGGATGATGTATGAGAAGCATTTTGAAACCAGAAGGTGCTCCCCACGCCCAAACCCAGGAGACTTGTGTTTATACTGAGAGCAGCCCACGGCTCCTGCCGCTTCCTCCGTCACCGGATTATTAGTGCATCGGGGAGGTTGTGGGAGTTATAAATATACTTGCGTACACACACCTCACATTCCACATGGGATACTCTGAATAAATTTGACAGTCTGGGTTTTTTTTTCCCCTCCCTCATTTTCTCCCCATTAACCAAGTGTGTTAACTCAAGATTCGCATTGATTTTCACTGAAGACGCATTAGGCACCACGCTATTGCCTATTAGTGTTCATTGACCTATATGATAAGAGAAGAAAATTATTTTTGAGGCGAGGAGGAGGCCCTTCCCATCTTTCCCTCCCTGACCTAAAAAAAGAATTCTTTGTAAGTTAACTGTCGGTTGTTCCTCAGTGCCTGCATCTGTAGCAGGTCATTTTCATTGTGAGGTATCTTGTTTTCAGATTTCTGTTCTCTTTTTCTGTGTGTGTGTGTGTGTGTGTGTGTGTGTGTGTGTGTGTGTGTGTGTTATAGCTTTGTATTATTCGAATGAATATTCAGTTGTGTTCATTTGAATAAGAGAGGGGGAAAAAGGTTTGACTGTTAAATGAGTACCTCTTAAATAGAGCTTACTTGTGAGTTTCCAATAATAGCTTCATTCAAGAGAATGCTTAAGAATTTCATTTTTAAATGCTCCCTGTCAACTCCTACCCTATTTATGGCCATTTTAAACCCTTTTTGTTTGGGGTTTCATCCTCCCAACCCCCTTCTTTGTGCCAGTTTTGCTGACTCCTGGGCCCCTCGGATATTGGGGTGCTTCATGAAATCCTGGGCAGGTGTCATTTTGCTGATGACAGGTGAGAGGGTTTCTTTGGTGAACTAGCCTGTTGTCCCCCAAATTTGGACCCTTCGACACTATCCCCCACCCAGTGACTTTAAATACCTACAGACTTCTCCGGCTTCAGGGTGGTGTCTCCCCTTAGGATCATGGGGGATGGGAAACTGAGCAAGAGGGGATCACGGGCACCCCCAGAGGGCCCTGATGGAGTGTGGGCCCTCGTAGGCTCACCGTGGATCAGAGTCCTTGCCTCGTCGTCGGGCACCAGAGTAAGAACGCCCCGTTCCCTCCCCACCCCCAACCCCCTGCATCCCCTCCTCTGTTCTGCCTGCTTCTTTTAGAGGCCCAGAGAGGTGAAGGGACTCTCCGGGAACACACAGCTCATTATTTGGTCCTTCCTTTTTTGAGCAAGGATAATTATGTGTCTCTTTTACCTGACTGTTAATGCCTCCGTCTGGTAGGCTTTCATGAGGCTCCATTTCTGATTCTTTGCTGGGCTCTCTTTTGGAAAAAATGGGAGGGAAATAAACAGTCCTTCCCGCCCCTTCTCAGGAAGAGTCAGACTTCCTAAGTTTCAGGTAGGATCTATACCCTCGGCAGACTGTTCACAAGACTATGGTCCCTTGAAAACGTGACGCTGAGTGAAATGAACCAGACACAAAGGGACAAATACTGTATGATTCCACTTATGCGAGGTACCTAAAGGAGGCAGATTCCTAGAGGCAGAAGGTAGAATGAGGTTGCCAGGGAGAGGGAAGCATGGGGAGTTTGCTTGCTGGGTACAGTCTCAGCTCAGGATGGTTAAAAAAAAAAAGTTCTGGTAATAGATAGTGGTGGTGGTTGAATATACTTACGCCACACCGTAGCATACACTAAAAAAATGGTTACGGTGTAAATTATATGTCGTATACATTTTTACCATATAAAAAAGTTAATTCCAAGAAAGAAAAAGACTTGGATGCCAAAAGAAAGATCTTTCCCACCCACCACCCTGTCCTTCCCAAATTTGTAACACTGCTGTCTTTTCACTCTGTTTAATTTATTTGGGGGCGGTTCTCCACCGAGTTACTAATTCATTGTAAATGGTAATGCACCTCTGAGATAAAAATGATTATATGTTAAGGAATAACATTTATTGATAATTAAGTGTTTCATGGTTTTCTCTGCTTTCTCAAACGGAATAAATAAATATTTTAGACACAATCAAGTTTGCTTTCTCTATTCGGGCCAAACAGGGCTGTCGAGACGATATAGATCTTTAAACTACTGCAAATGAGTCTTGACATCACTGAATTGTTATGCATCCAAGGTACATAGGCTCGAAATCCAGGCTCTCTCCTTTGATCAGGAAAATCATTTTTGTGATACTCGAGTTTTGAGTCCTGTGGGGTTAGGGAAGGGACCAGCAGGAAGACTATCAGAGTCAGAATTTGAAATGATGCAGCGAGTCCTGCCCCCACCCTCCCTGATGCAGTCTGCAAGCTCTGTCACACCTCTTCCCGGCTCTGAGTGGCGGCGCCGGGTGGGACGCTGGGGACACGGGGAGCCCCGAATGGCACTGGGCCTGGAGTTCAGACAGCGGGTTTGCACAGCAGGCCAGGAGGGCATGAGCTGCAGCGGAAAGGCAGCTCTGGCGGCAGTCAGCTCTCAACCCGCCACGGTGACTTGACTCACCCTGGGCACTGTTTCAGGGTCAGGTACGTGAGCTCAGCAGCAAGCTGGCTCCCAACCAGGCCATCCTCGGGCGTGCGGAGCGCTGCCCTTGACTGGCGCTGGCTTTGTGCTCTTTCCCAGCGGCCCGGACGGGTTTGGTTCCTTTGTCCACACTCTGCTGCCTTCCATCCAGAGCACATGCTTGGCCTGGCGGGGGAGGTCGTGCATGACCCGCCTGTGTAGGGTCGGCCGAGACCTGTAGCCTGGCTGTGCCGGCTCCTTGGGGCTGCAGTTACAAACTTCCAAAACCTGAGTGGCTTCCAGCAACAGAAACTTGTGCTCTCACCGTTCTGGAGGCCGGACGGCCAAAAACCAGCTGTCAGCAGGGCCACACTCCCCCTGAAGTTTCTCAGGGACACCTCCCTTGTCACTGGCAGTGTCTGGTGGCTCAGGTGTTCTTGCCTAGTGACTGCGCCACTGGAGTCTCTGTCTCCGACTTCACCTGGGTTTCTCCCCTCTCTGTCTTCTAGGTCTCAAATTCCGCCCCCCCCCTTCTCTCCTAAGTACACCTGTCGCTGGATCAGGGCCCACCCTCATTCTTGAGATCCTTAACTTAGTTACGTTTGCAAAAACCCTTCTTCTAAACAAGGTCCCGTTCATAGGTTCCAAGGGTTAAGAGGGGGACTCATCTTCTGGGAGTCACCATGACGTTCAGACCATTACATCCATCCTCCTTTGCAGGGAGGGTCCCCTGAGTACCAGCCCATCCTGGCTTGCTTAGGCATTCACGAGTTGGCAGGGTTTAGATATGGGCTAGA
Organism: Hyaena hyaena; assembly: GCF_003009895.1. NCBI lineage: Eukaryota > Metazoa > Chordata > Mammalia > Carnivora > Hyaenidae > Hyaena > Hyaena hyaena. The sequence continues at coordinate 2,101,980 of NW_024080821.1, forward strand.
GAGGTGACCCTCAGAGACACATGAATGTCGGGGTGACCTGTGGGCTAGAAGCGAGGGTCGTGAGGGAGGGGCGAGGTCTGTACGGCAGAGACGCTCTCCACGAGTGGGAACCTCTGACTCGTGTTGCTTAGGGAGCAAATTACTTTAGAAGAAGGACGTTGCCTTGCTGATCTCCACATACTCCACCGTGCCTATCACAGGTGGGGGCCTGCAAGTGCAGAAGGAAGGGCCAAGCCAGTCTTGAGGGGAGGGAGTGATGCAGATGGGCAGAAATGGTTCATTCATTCAGCCTCCAGCCCCTCGGCACTCTCTGTGAGGGGCTCCGTGCGTCCCCGGGACCCAGAGTGAGTGAAGCCTCGCTAGCAGATTCCCCCATCCTCTGCCGTGCGCCCTTCCCTCCCTGGAGGACCTTTCAGAAGGGCACTGCATCTGAACCCTTGTTGAGGGGCCCCTAGGAGCTGGGTCTGGGAGGGTGGGCAGAAAAGAGGGGGCTAACCAAAATGATGCAGGTGCCCTGTGTGCTGATGGGGCCCCTGCCTGGGCGAGAGGCTTATCTGATGGTTTTCACACTCCTTTGAAGGGGGCAAGGGGAGCCAATACACAAAAGCTGCAGAGAAACTATGCGGAGGCTGCCTGCCTCTGGGTGTGGCTCTAGTCCAGCTCTGTGAACACTAGATGGACCCAAGGGACCAAAGAGGAGGAGACGCCCAAATGAGGGAACCCGGAGAACGGCGCCGTCCCTCCCTCCACGGGGACCTGGCTCGGGACTGGGGGGTTTTGTCGGGCCTCATTTCCAAGAAAATGTCATTGGGCCTGAGCACCCTGCCTCTCCAGGATGATGTTGGGGGAGACTTGCCAACTTTCAGCCTCTGCAGCACATGCTTATGTCCCTCTGATGGCACGGGTGACCCTCCGTCATTCGTGTGTAGAACGGGCTGGGATGTGTGCCATGGAAACACTGGCCTGGTCCTCGGGGTGTGGGAATAAAATACATATCCTAATGAAGATCGCAACTGCCATTTGTGTGGTAGTCCCTGCTCTCTGTTTTGCTGGAAATTGTTTCAGAGTAGTGAGTGGCCATTTCCATTTGCCTCCCTAGGAGTCTTCTAGATCCTATAGAAGCAGTGATGTAGGAGCTCAGGCTGCCTGTCCTCTGCTGTTGCTTAGAGAATGTGGTGGTAGAGTCCGAGAGGAGAGAAGTAGAAAAGACCGGAGAGATTCTCTCTCCACCCTGGGTTTCCAGGACCCAGAGTCCACACAGAAGCTTGAAAAGGAAACACAGTCCTAATGTAAAAGTAGCCGTTCTGATTTCCGTGTTCCTGGTTGGTGGGTCCAGGTCTGTGTTTGCCCAGGTTCAGATCCTTGGGGATGGTAGTGTCTTGGTCAATTTGAGCTACTGTTGCAAAGTACAATTGCCTGGGAGGCTTGTAAACAACAGAAACGTATTTCTCAGCACTCTGGAGGCTGGAGGTGCGAGATCAGGGAGCCAGCATGAGCTGGGGTTGGGGGAAGTCCCCCTTCCCGGGGTAGAACCGCTGTCTTTTTGTGGTGACTTCACACAGCAGAAAGCAGAGATAAAGCAAGGTCTCTCCCGTCTTTTATGAGGGCACTAATCCCATTCATGAGGCCTTACCCTTATGACCTACATGCCCCCGAAGGCCCCACCTCATATGTTAGGATTTCAACATATGAATGGGGGGAAGGGGGGCACAACCTTCAGTCCATAGAAGAGAGCCTTGCAAATCCTGATGGGGGCGGGGCCTGTGACCTGAGGGGTGGTCAGTCTCACCATCTTTAATCTGCAGGTGTGCAAAACTCAAGGCACAGAGTGGGGGAAGGGACTTCCTGGGATGACACATAAGTACATATGTGCAAGGTCAGGTCTGCTGTGTCCTGAGGCCCCCCCCCCCCGCCCCCGTCAGGATGTCTGCACCTGTTGCATGCATTCCCATCATCTGGGATGGGGTGCTTGCATTCCCATCATTGAGGCGGGGGGCCGCCCTGTGAGTGGGTCCGTGTGTGAAAGCAGTGCTTGCCGAGGGGGGTCACAGATGGGGCAGTGTGCCGGAAGGGCAGGAGGGGCAGTGGAGAGAGACTCAGGATGCCGAGCAGTGGTCGCCTGCCAAAATTCTTCAGTACAGTTTGTCTAGCAAAGCCGGTCTCCAGCCGAGTAAATACAGTGGATAGCTGACGGGCTGACAGCAGGCATCAAACAGTCTTAAACTGCCCCAGATCCGCAGCGCTTTGGAAGCAGCGGTAGAAAAAGGATGCCTGCGCAGAACAGAGGCCTGAAACTTTTAATAGTTTCTTCCAGGCCTCAGGATGTCCTGATGAGGTATTAGAGGAAGTAATTCAGGAAGAAAAGGACAAATAACCACCTCCGTCTGGAGGCCAACCCGAGGGCTGGCCATTCCAACGCGGAAAGGGCAAGCAGCCCTGCGGTGATCCCCGGCCTCTGCTCTGGGTAACCCGCCCACCCGCCTCCGCGCAGAGCCACGGGGCTCTGACCCTTGTAAATAACAGACAAGTAAATTTCTTGTTTGCTTCTGGGCAGACGTAAAGGACGCAGCGCCCACCGCATGGGGGTGAAATCATTAACTTTTCCTCGCTGTCAGAAGGGTGCTCGGTACAAATTAGGAATCATTTCCTCAACCTGGAGGCCCTTCCCAGGGATGCGGGCCCCCTACCCTCAGATCAGGAGCCCATCACTGCTGCAGGACATCAGAGGAAAACATGTAGCCGGCCAGAACTGAACTCACCACCCCCTCTGTTTTTGTGTTTTTGTTTTTCCTTTCTCCTTTAGGGTTTGGCTTTGTCACGTTTGAGAATGAAGATGTCGTGGAGAAAGTCTGTGAGATTCATTTCCATGAAATCAATAATAAAATGGTAAGTTGGTAGGGGTGAGGCTACCATGCATGCGATGCCCCCCCTTCCCCCCCACACCTTTGTCTTGCAGACTTCTGTAGCCCACGTCGTCACGCTAGAGGGTGGGCAGGGTGGGCACCTAACCATCCAGTCCTGTGAACGGCAAAAGTTGGTGAACTTTCAGCGAAGGGCCGAGGGATAAATATCTTCAGCTTTGCAGGCCACGCCGCTGATGGTCACAGCCTCTTGACTCCGCTGTTGAAACACAAAAGCATACGCAGACAGTACTGTGTGAATAAGGCTGTGTTTCGGTAAAGCTTTGTTATGAACACAAAGCTTTGTTTATTTGTAGTTTATGGACTACAAATCTCTGTAGTTCTCACGTGTCGCAAAATATTTATTTATGTATTTATATTTTTGCCATATAAAAGTACAAAAATTATTCTCTACTCTTGGGCTGTACAAAAGCTGCCGTTGGGTGGGTGGGGGACCACATTTGGCCTGTACATTAGTATTTGCCAGCTCGTGGCTTAGGATATGTGTTGGCTGTTTGGCTTGGCTTTTTGAGGGAGTGTGCCCTAGATAGGAAGTTGACCACCCACATTTCTTCTCTTTTTGGGCCCTGCTGGGTAATTAATATTCTCCCTTTCTGATCCACAAGCTGATTTTACCCTCGTGAGCACCTTCTTCCATACCTCCAAAACACCATTTGGCCCTTTAAAGCTTCTTTTCCTGGGAAGGCACCCTCAACGGGGCGGAGGTGACGACCATTGGCCAAGTTTGGGGTGCCAGATAGGCCTCCCAGAGGAGTGGCCACCAGAGGGCGCCATACCATGTACAGAACGTGCACACTGGCTTGCTCGAAGTCTCAAATTCCTTCAGATCCAGTAGGTGGGTGCAAAACCCCCTTGTGTTGGTTCCAGAAATCTGGGAGTTCAGCGGGTGTTTCTGGAACCATCATCAGGCACTTTGGAGCCAAAATATTTTGGCTGGCCAGCAAAGTCTCGAGCCCCAAGAGAAGAGGGAGGGCAAAATTTGTTTCCCTTGCAGCTATAACTTTGATATTTTCTTCCTTTAGTCAAAATATTCCTTGCTTCTGAAACGTGAATTCAGATATGCATTGTATATTGGTCTTGATAGGTGTTCGCTGACTTTAAATTCAATAATAGAGCCTTTAGTGGGGATAAGATCAAAGCAGTCTGCTTAGCATGTGGTGCTACAGGCCTGATTCACTATTTGACTTGCTAATTTTTTCCCAGGGCACTAAAATAATATTGTTCATATTGTTCCTAGCCATCATATGCATCTGAAATGAAAATGCGGGGGGTGGGGGTTGCATACTGTAGGTTGGAGGTGTCAGCTCAGGCATTAAAAATGGCAGCGGGGAGATAAGTTTGTAGGAGTAACACAGGACCCTTCATAGGCGTTCTCTGCACCCCGTCCCCACAAACTCAGTGCCTTCCAGTTGGTACCTCTCTCTTTTGGGAGGTTGCTCCCTGCTATTTTTAAAACTAGAGAGACAGGGGGCTTAAAAGGAAGCCGAACCCCGGTGCCCGGAGGCCTTGTTTCTCCCAGCCAGGCGCACTGTTGACGGGCTCCCCCGAGGGCCGCCGGGGCAGCACAGAGGAAAGGGGCATCCGAGACACTGGCAGGCACCATTCCCGTCCCACCAAGATTTAGCGGTTCATCGGGAAGGCCCAGTATAGACTGGTGAGACTGCTGCATGCTGCCCTGAATGCATATGTGAGGCCCTTCCCTATACTGGCTTTGAAACAGGCCTGAAACACAAGTGAGAAAGGGCCTTCTTCTCCTCCGCATTCCAGTGGGGACACTGAGGGCCAGGGGATCATGCCCCAGCCATGTAAAGGAACATGGCTCTTGAGCTTACTGGCTGTCACATGAACTCCCACAGAGAGTCGTTTTGAGCTTGGGGGCAGAGGGTGCAAGGACGAATTCCCAGTTGACACAGGGGGACGGTCAGAAGGTAGAGTTTCAGCCCCAGCAAGATAACGCCTGGCCTGGCTTGAAGCAAGAGGGGTTTGTGGCCGTTGTCCCCGGTCATTTCACGTCGGTCGCCCTCTTTTCCACCCAGCTAGAGGCCAACTGTGGTAGGTGCAGGGAGCTGTGTTCATAGCATGAGAGTTTCGGTTTTCTTTTGAATCTGGGGCTGGTACTTGTTCTCTAAGGGGACAAGCAAAAGTGGAAGTAGACAAGAGGGGGTGGATGCAGAGCCGCGAGGGTCACTCACAGGCTTCGGAGTTCTCCCTGCAGTTGCCCAGCCCTGCTCCACGCCAGTGACTGGCTCTCAAGGGGAAATGCGGCTGCGGACGCGGCTGTGGTAGGTCACGAGGCCTCACCGAGCTCCGGGGTGACAGAGCCTGGGGTGACCGCCTGGTGGGGTCGCCCGCCTGGGGGAGGTCCCACCAGCAAAGTCGGAGCACAGGCTTGGGCTTGATAGACATGGTACGCACCCAAAGGACCTCTCCTACAAGCCGTCCTTCCCTGAAGAAGCCTGAATCCTGAATCACCGTGGATTCTGCGATAGCGGCATCTACTCCTGAGGCCCACAGAAAAGGACAGGAATTTAAACTGCTATGGACAGAATTCAGACGAGGGACAGGAAGGACCCTGAGAGGTCAGACTGCCAAGCAGAGACGCCAGTGGTTGTGAGAAGGTCCGTAGAAGTGTTTTGTCAACCGGACGGTGCGCGAAGCTGTGAAGACCCAGCTCGCAGCACCCTGGCCGTCCAGGGGCAGGTTACCACACCGCCCGGAGTGTGCCTGCAGCTACATCTTCTCCTGCTCACAGATAAGAAAGGCCTCACCGCTGGTGAGTCACAGAGATAGGACTTGAATCCGGATCTGCTCCTTCTTAATCCAGGACTCCTGAGGCTGGCACCCAGCGGGTCCTGTATCCGGGATTGTGGGACACACGAAGGATTGCACGAGGGACCGTGGGACAGGGAGGCACATCGTAATTCCTGAAGCCATTTCCCTCTAATTGGGTTGGCGAATCTCTTGGGCATTTTTACAAAATGAGGGCCCTTCCCCAGCATCTGAGAGCCAGCCATTGGGAAGCTGGGATCACAGGAACCTGTCCCCCTTCCCATAGAGACCCTCCCATAAGGAGGTCACCTCCATGGTGGTGGCAGCAGGGCACGGCCCTCCTACACTGAGATCCCACAAACAGCCAAGATTTTTTAGTGCTACCTACATACTCTGCTGAGAACTCACTTTATGCATCTCTTCTATCACATGCACTGTGTCGTGGGTGCTCGTTACTATCCCCGTTTTACTGATCAGCAAGTGAGGCAAAAAAGGAAGGTGAGCAATTTGCCCAGGGCCAAACACCCAGCAAGTGGCAGCACCAGAGTTCAAGCCCAGAGAGCTATAGTCCAAAGCTCATGTTTGTACCCAGGAGGCTAGTACCCCCTCCAGGTGGAAAGGGACTTTAGAGGTCATCTTCCTGGGCGACAGCCTTCGAAGACTACTGGCCACCCCTTCCAGTCAGCCATGCCACGGCCCATGGGACTCCCATAGGAGAGAAGGGTGAAGACCATGGGCTCATTCAGGGCCGGATTCCCAGCTGGGGTGAAGGACCAAGCTTGGGGACGAGGGTGTCCCTGTTGACCATGACAGATTTCCGGGCCTCTTCCCCCAGTGCCCCAGGAGGCAGGTGAGCCACAGGTATGGTGGGGGGTGGGGTGCAGCTGGCTGCCACCTGAGCTCAGGGCCCAACCCAGGAAAGCCAAGACTCAGCCCCTCCCCCCCATCTCGGCCCAGGTCAGAGCCGAGCACAGACATGGCCCCTTATCAGTAAACGCACACATGCACCTGCGGAGCCACCTGGCACCCTCTGGCGAGGGCTTCCTCTCTGCCCCCTCTGTGAGCCCCAGCGCGGGCGCAGCTAACGATGCGTGCCGTCGCATCCCCCTGATTGGAGCAGCCCCCAGCAGTGGGGACATTTGTCCCATTGGGCGCCAGTCAGCACAGCCTCCCAGGGGCCTCGTGGCAAGTGCCGCAGCCGTGGGGAGGCAGGCAGGGTTCACAGACCTGCTCCAGGCCTCCCCGGAGGCCCAGCTCCGTCCCCACCTCAGAGGGGGCCAGGAGAGCCTCGCGGGGTGAGAACGTGGGGTACAGCCTGAGGGGTGCAAGGGCGCCTCTTCCAACACCCAATTCAGCAGCAGGACATCGGCCTCTGCTGGGCACTGTGATGGCGCTTTGCACACACACGGTCACTGTCCCGTTTTACAGAGCGGACACTAGATAGAGCTCGGGTTGGGGAAGGGACTTGCAACAGCCCATGGTTCTAAGCGGCAGGGCTGGGATTTGAACCAGTGTCCCCCTCTGCCTCCAGCCCTGTGTTCTTCCCCCTGCCAACGTAGGCCAAACCTCATTCCCTGAAAACTCGGGGATGGGTAGACTGGTGCAAATGAGGAACAGTTATTTGATTTGTACAAGGGGTTCCTGTAGGGTTCCTCTCCCTTGTTCCTTGAAGGTGATCTGAGTTTTAAATTGGCTGAGCGGTTTGCACTCTCATTAGGAATGAGAGTCTTGGGCCCCACCCCCAGAGCTAGTGAATCCAAATCTGCATTTTATTTTTTTATTATTATTTTTAATGTTTATTTTTGAGAGAGAGACACACACACAGAATCTAAAGCAGGCTCCAGGCTCTGACTTGTCAGTACAGAGCCCTATGCGGGTCTCAAACTCATGAGCCTTCAAGCTGTGAGATCATGACCTGAGCTACAGTCGCCGCTTAACCGGCTGAGCCACACAGGTGCCCCCCGCCAAATCTGTGTTTTAACAAGTCCCTCGCGATGCATGCACACATTTAAAGTCTGAGAAGCCCCGGGCAAGGGTCGCTGCCAACAAGAGAGCATGTGTCAGAAAGAAGGGACCCGGAGCGAGGGCTCAGGCCCCTGGAGCACGGAGCTGGGTGAGCACGGGCGTGGGGTCCCCAGCAGCAGCCCACACTGTCTGTGTGCACAGCCAGCAGTCCTGCCCCACTGCACTCCTGCCGCAGGAATCTGGCCCCGCCAGGGACCACCCCCTGCCACACCCCCGGCACTGGCATCCCCTCCCCCTCTCTTGACAAGGGTCCTGGAGCATAGATGTTTGTGGCACATCCACTGGGGTGATGGGCTGGATCTTCCAAGTAGCATGCGCATGTCCTCAGGCTCGGGACGGGACCTCCTGGGTCACTGACAGGCACTCAGAGCTTCAGAACATGTGGGCCTGAGCCTGAATCCCAGATCCACCACTGTGACCAAGCCGATAGCCCACCTGTCTGCACCTGTGTCCTCCTCTACGGTGGGAAGGATGGCGGCCCCTGCCCTTTGCAGCTGATGGAAGCCTCTGTTGGTTCCTGGCCCTGGGAGCTCTCGGACTGTTTGTTGTAGGGTCTATAATGTGGTAGCCTTGAAGGACTCACCCTCCTGAAAATCCCATTGGTAACTTCACATTTCTTCCATCTGGCCTAAACCAAGGGCCAAAAAGCTTTGTGAAGGGCCAGGTAATATTTTAGACTCTCAAGGTCCTGGGTCTCTGTCACAACTACTTTGCTGTCACAGAGCAGAACGCTGCCACTGAGGATACAGTGAGTGGGTACGGCTGTGTTCACCTAAAGCTTTATAAAAACAAGCAGCAGCTGGATTTGCCCCATGGGCTGTAGTTTCAGCCCCCGGCCCTTTAAACTGTAGCTCAGAGCAGGTGCAGTCTACTTATCTCAAAGGGGCTGGAGAAAGGCTTTTAGCCAAGAGGTCGCCATGGTCCACTACAGAGTCTGCATTTTACTCTGCCCGAGGCAGAGGGTCAGGGGTAGCCCAGACAGACACTGGGGTTTGGGGTAGTAGCCTGCAGGAAGTATCAGTGCCTTCATTCTTAGGGAGACCCCAAGCACTGAACAGGTGGGGAGTGAAGGAACAGTCAGAATGGGGTGCTGTCAACCCAGGAGACCTTCCCAGAAGGAGTGCAACAAACCCCCCACTGCTGAATGCCCTTCAGCACAGCTCACTGATCATTGCTAGACTTTGTGACCTTGGGCAAGTTACTCATGGTCTGTGCTTTGGTTCCCCTCCTCGGTAAGACCAGGATGGCACCCCCCACCCCATCAGACCCTGCCGGGAGTCGTGACCAGGCTCTACCAGCCGTGGCATGCTCTTATCAAACCTATCGGCTTCCTCATCACCCTCCTTGTTTGTAGAATCACTGTGCTGAACAAATAGGTAATCATAAGGTAAGGTGGTCCCAGACAGGTGCAGACCTGGGCAGGGAGGGGTGCATGAGGTGGGAAGGGGTACGCCCTGCAGAGAAGGGGCCACTGCAGTGATTTCCTAGGGTCCGGGGGGCTCACTCAGGCCCTCCCGCTGAATCCTCCGCTGGGCAAGGTTCCGAGAATCCCACTTCAAAACCAAAGCCTGGTGCGCTCCCACACCCGCCACCTTCAGCCCAGGGCACACCTGGGGGTGCTGGGTGCAGGAGGGCCAGAGAGCAGGAGAGTCCTGGCTTGTCCCCTGGGGCAGGGGTGCTGGGCCAGGTGGTGCACGGAGGCCCCCGCTAGGGCTGGCATGGGGGCGCTGCCCCCCGCTGGGGTGCCCTGGTGAGTGGGCACGCATCTCCTCCCCAAGGCCACTCCTCCACAGCGTAAAGACTGCCAACTCGGAGCGGAGCGGATCAGGAACCAGCCCCAGAGTAGGGGGCGGGGGCGGGTGATGTGGGCGGAATTAACTAGGCTGTGTGTTCACCACCCTATTGGCCACATCCTCCTTGCTCGTAAGCTAATTTTAGCCATCCATTCTGTTTCTGTTACCATTTATAAAATGAGAATGTCAAATACAATATTAAACAAGCAGGATGATGGCAAAAAAAAAAAAAAAAAGGAAATGCCAGGGAGGCACTTAATAAATGAGCCTCGTGTTTACCAGCGAGAGGGAGGTCCTGCGCCCCCACACCCCCACGTCATGCTTGTGTGCCAGCTCTGTGCCTGCCGGTGGGGGAGGAGGGGGTAGGGAGGCTGGTAAATGTTCGCTGCTCTTCGAGCAGAAGTAATTGGGCCTGCGGGGAGGCGGCCTCCCAGTCACCCAAGTTTCGGCTCCTTCGCCTTTCGCCCGTCCTTCAGGAAGGTCACTGCAGGGAGCCCGGGAGGGTGGGGTCCTTCTCCCTTTGACAGTGACCACCCCTCTGAGCTTTCCCACGTGTGCTGCTCTCTGCACACCGTCCACAGCGCGTGGGCACGGGGCAAGGAGACCTGGGGTGAAACTGCTCCCCTTTCCCTGCACCCCTTCTCTGCAGCCTGCTCTTCCTTTCCACCCAGTTGCTCTGCCAAACTTCCCAGGCAGGTGCAAGCTAAGGCTCAGCCACACCTCTCCCTCCCGCACCCCCCTACTCTCTTAAATAGAGAAATTAGGGGAGCCTGGGTGGCTCAGTTAGTGAAGCATCCCACTTCAGCTCAGGTCGTGATCTCACAGTTCATGGGTTCAAGCCCCATATCGGGCTCCTGTGCTGACAGCTCAGAGCCTGGAACCTGCTTTGGATTCTGTGTCCCCTTCTCTCTCTCTCTCTCTCTCTCTGTCTCTCTCTCTCTCTCTCTTTCTCTCTCTCAAAAATAAATATTTTTTTTAAAACCGGTATAAGGGTGACTGGGTGGCTCAGTCGGTTAAGCATCTGACTTCAACTCAGGTCATGACCTCACCGCTCGTGAGTTCAAGTCCCATTTGGGCTCTGTGTTGACAGCTCGGAGCCTGGAGCCTGCTTTGGATTCTGTGTCTCCCTCTCTCTCTGCCCCTGCCCCACTTGTGCGCTCAGTCGCTCGCTCGCTCTCTCTCTCTCTCTCTCTCTCAAAAATACACATTAAGAAAAAAATTTTCAAAAACCTTATAAATGGAGAAATTAAAGCAGAGCCTCTGGCAAAGCCCCCCATAGGCTGGAGGGCCCCCAGCCTCACGGCTGCATTTGGGCACCTGCTGGAGGCAGAGGTTTCTTGTCACTTTGAAATGCCCTTGCAGGTTCCCAGAAATAAAAACAGCAGCTGCTGCTGCCACCATCAGCTTTTTCCCTAAATAGTGCAGCCTGTGAAGGGCCTTTTGCACACCTTGCTGACAAAAGCCAGGAGACGGGGCCCTACCTGGGCGGGGGGGTGGGGGGGTGGGCAGGGAGAAAATTGGTGTTGGGGCGCCTAGAGTCTGCCAGGCTGGGGAGTGGCAGCCTCTTTCTTTCTCTCTGCTCCCCAGGCTTTGTGACGTCAGCACAGATGTGAACTGGCTTTGTCACCTTCAGAGAACTCACCTGGGCTCCCGTGGCGGAGAGTAAGGTGCGCCCCAACCAGCCAGATCGGGCATCTGCGCTGCCAGGATCAGCTGCTTTAATTTATTCACTCACTGCAGCTCTGTGGGGCGGGAGGCACTACTGTTACACTGTTTTACGGATGAGAAGATTGAGGCACAGAGAAATCAGGCAGCTGGTTTGCACCTTGAGCTCGCGAACAGAGCTGAGATTTAGAGTCTGGAGCCTTGGCCTCGAAGCTAAACTGGGGGAAAGGATAGACCCCCCTCCGGCCCAGGTGGGTGGGAAGCTGCAGTCACCAGGGTGCGTGTCCCCAACGGTGCTAGGGACCAGCTCAGCTCCACTCCGTGCCCAGACCCTGAGCCCCTGTGAGGGAGAGCCACATCCTCCTGAATGCATCTCTGTGCCCACACTGGCTCCTGCCAGCTACATCGGAGGTGCTAATAGTATTGGTTTATAACCTCCTTCACTTTGTCATCACTGAGTTTAATAAAACAGGGGAAACAGTGGATGAAATTAATCCTGGAACGAGGACGGGGATGGCCTTGTAGAAGGAATGGCCATGCGGACAGGGCCTGGAAGGCTGGATACTGGATAGTAGGGAAGGACCATGCGGACAGGACCTGGGTAGCCGGTGGCCCAGGGGTGGGGATGGGTCTGGAAGAGGGGCTCCTAGGGTTGAGTCATAGCTGTGTCGTTATCTGGCTTTGTGACCTTGGGCAAAATCCACTCCTCAGAGCCTCAGTTTCCTTCTCGACTGTAACTTGGAGGTTGAGGAGGCCAACTCGGGGGAACTGAGGAGGTGATGGGTGAGGGTAGTGAGGACAGCGGGTGTGCCCTGCACTGTGCTTTGTGTGTGTTATGTGTTCGTGTCACTCTGTGTGTGCTATATATTAGGTGATGTGTGTACACGCACACACAGGGACATCATGGCGGTGCTTAGCATATAAAGAGCGCTCAGTGAGTAATGTGTTCCTTCTTCCCTTCAGTAATCCTGCTGCCTGACCGGGGACTTAGAGTCCAGATCACATGTCCTGTGGGCCTGTCAGGGCTTCTCACAGATGGGCCTGGGTCGTTTATAGCAAGCGTGTGTCCTTCGTAAGGTGGATGTGTCTGCCGATGGCCTTTACCTGTCGAAGCTGGCACTTGCATGTGGTTTGCACCGTAGACCCTTTTGTGGGGGTCTTTTGCAGGAGGACCCTTTTGCAATAGAGCAACACAAGTTATCCTGTACAAGTGGGTTCCCCAGTACTAGGCCACAGACTGGGCCCCGTCTACAAGGACAGTGCCTGATGGAGATGCCCGGGAAGGGGGAAGCGAGGGCACGGAACATGGAGCTCTCTTCTGCCCGCTTGCTGCTGCCGGCAGGGCCCAGCTCAAGGCTTCCCTGAGTCCCAGGGGCTGGAGGGCTGGCACTGGCTTGGCGCTGGCTGGGGGGAGGCAGGCAGGATGGTGAGGCGCTGGAGTCCCAGGCCGGGTCTTCCCAGTGCAGCCGCCAGGATCTCTGGGTGTGACTGCTGCCCTTCCCACAATGGGGTCTCGGGCCTTGTCCCCATCCAGCCACACACTCGTGCCGGTCGTGACTCCATCCTGCCTCCAGCCACGGTCAAGTACGGCAACTGGATGGAATGGGAACACTGGAGCAGACATTAGAACCCGGACAAGGCAGCCTGACTCTCTGAAGTCACTCAGAGGGAGGTGCCCAGTGGGTCCATCTTTAGTGTGAGCTCCACACTGAGGAGGACCTTAGCCCTGTGCCTCCCCCCCACCCAAGCCCTCCCCCCCCTCACTGGGCGCCTCCTGTGCTTGTCGCTTGCCCCTTGCTACTCTGTCAGCCTCCTTCCGGAACTCATTCGGCGGCTGCCTGGAGCAGGGCCGGCTTCCTGGCTCTGCGGCCCGAGCAGCTACGAGGCCCTGTGTCTGGAAGGGCGTCGCCCCTTTCCTGATCTGCTGCCAACACCGCCTCCTGTGGTGGAACAGAGGGCACAGTCTCTAGCACATTCCGTCTTGAGGCGAACTCCTGGTACGGTGCGGAGGGCAGGACAGTAGAGGTTCCGTTCTTCCCCGACTCTCTCACCTTGTGTTTGTCTTCCTTGTTCTGTAGTTTCCTTGAGAGAAGCCTCCCCCCACCCTGAGTCTTGGTTATGAACCTACAGGAGCCCCATGAAGGGTCCTGCCCCCTAGACCCTGCAGAAAGGCTTCTGACTGGCAGGTCAAGGGAGAACAGAGGGCAGGATGGAGAAGACCTGGCTGCGGACAGCAGAGGCCTGCGCAGAACCGTGTGTGGTTTCTGGGGGCACAGCTCAGCCCTCCGGCCTTACCAGAGAGAACTGGGCTCCAGGCAGGGCCCCAGATCTTTACCCTGGAGCGGCATCTCCATTCCCGCGCCTCCCTGGAACACTCCTGTCAGCCAGAGGAGGTGGTCAGCTCGGGGCTTCAGGGAAGCAGGGAGTGCTGGGCTGGAGTCCTCTGGAACCTGACTGGAGAGGTGTGGCTTGAGTCAGAGCAAGAGGAGAAGCTGATCTTGGGGCGAGACCAGGTCAGGGTCCTTCCAGAAGCTCCACAGAAGGCTGCAGCCCACGCGGAAGCTCCCAGGCACCCTCCACCCCCTCCCCTGCCAAGCACTCCTCTGCCTGGAGGGCCTGCCCTTCCTTCCCCTCCATTCCACCAGCCACGTAGTCAGCGCGGGTTGGCCTCTCTGGACAGTGGTGAATGTTCCCCTCTGACACGGGCCCCTCTCGCCCTGGAGGAGTACATCATTTCTGACGTGACCGGTTTGGGATGAGAAGTGGAGCGGCAAACACTAACCTCCAGGCCACACAGGGTGGCCTTGTCCTGGCTGGCAAGTCAAGGCCACAGCCACAGGGCTTGGGTTTCCCCAGACCGAGGTCCCGCTGGTTTCCCTCCCGGCCCCAGGGCCCTGTGCTCACTGGCGCTGTTTATGGAGAAACCAGGGGAGAAAACAAAAACCTTTTCACTTCCCAGACCTTGGCATCGTCCTCAGACTGCCAGCCACTTCCGAAAGGTGCCCGGCGAGGAGCTTGCCTCAGCAAAGGGCTACGGGCCAGTTGGGTGAGGGCGGCCACTCAGAGTAGCCACAGGGAAGCCGTCCACACAGAAGCCCCAGCACCTTCTCCGAAAGCTGATGCTAAGTGGTCCCCCTCACCCCCAGGAGAGGGTGTGGCATCGGACCATCTCCCTGGGCACGGGCCATGGCATCAGGCGGACTGGCCTCCAACCCAGCCTTACCACACGTGGTCTGGGTCTGCAGCCACAGGTGAGGTGTCTAATGTCCCTGGACCTAAGCCTCCTGTTCTATAAAATGCATTTGTACCTATAAAGGACATCATGGGGTCCCGTATGGAAGGCATATTAGATAGAAGCATCACGTCCGTGTGTCAGGGTCCCGAGGTGGGTAACTGTACTGTGGTTATGTAAGAACACATCTTTGTGTGTAAGAAATGCGTATCATCACTTACGCACCTGACTCTCAGAAGGTCCAGGAAGAAACATACACAGACCCAGCTGTGGATGGAGACATACATACAACTGCCCTTTGTACCATCCTCACACCTCTTCTGCAAGTGTGAAATTATTTCTGCATAAAGAGTTAGAAGCAGACCTCCTTGCCGTGTTGGGCCCTGGTGAGCAGGGGCCCCTCATCTCGCAAGCGGTCGGCACAGAGTGTCAGCAACCATACGTGCAAGCCACGTCTGGCCTCTGATTCATCCTCCCCAGAGGAGCATGCCACTGCCCTGACTGTCCTGTCGTTAAAGTGGGTTCAGCTAGACCATTCTTCTCATCCTGTAACTGTGTAGGCCCCGCCCACCCCTCCAAGGCCAGTTTGCCAAGCAAAGCAGCCTATTGAAACCTGAAAACTTAAGGCAACCCCCACCTACCTTTGGAGGGTTTGGCATGTCCTTGGCATCCGGCCCCTGGCGCGGGGTTGCCTTGTGGCTTTCCCAGCCGTGAAACTGGAAAATGGACGCCACGTCTTGCTGTGTGAGCCGCTGGTCACATCTGTGTGGCCAGAGGAGCCTCTGAGGCTCCTACGAGCACAAATTCCAGAAGGACTCCCTGCAAAGTCTCTTGCCCATCCAACCACACTGCTTTTTCCAGTTGTCGTTTGGAGCCGTAGCCGTTGTGAGAAACTGCCGCAGTGGGGTCTGAGCCATTGATTGAGATTCAGGGACCAAGGCTTGGAGATAGATGTTCCTTCCACGGAATCTGCCCCCACCCAGCTACCCTAGAGAAAGCACTTCCCATAAGTGGGGTTCTCTCGGGGACGGAGACGAAATGCTTGGGGCAAGAGGCCTGGTCAGTTAGAGGACCGATGCTTCTGTTGACCGTGGGAAGTCAGGCACGCCTCCCGGGGCTGCCCCTGCGGGAGGCTCCCATGCCTGCCCTGCGGCCCACGGTGGAAGCTGACCGCACTGCCTACCGGCCCCAGGACCCACGGCTGGGGAGAGGGCCTCCCACTGTCCTGTCTGCTCACGGCTCTTCATGGATCTCGTGTGGTAGTCGGTCTCTGAAGAGAGCCCTGGTGGTCTTCACTCCCTCCGTGCACACCACGTGTGGCCCTTCCCGCACAAGTCGAGGCCTACTGCGTGTCACCAGGAACTTGATGGCTGGAAGTGGTGGTGTGACTCTCAGGCCTGGATTATAAGAAGCCTTGCAGACTCTGCCGTGGTCTCTTGGGATTCTCATGCTAGGACAGTCCCTCTCTGGGACTCAGCCACCACGCTGTGAGAAGCTGGAGTGCCGCGGAGAAGCTGGAAGCGGGCGCCTCCCTGTGGACGGCCCCAGCCAAACCTAGACATCGCCTGCGTGCTGTGCGAGTGAAGAAGCCGCCTGGGACCTCCAGCTGAGTTCGGCCACCATCTGCCTCCAGCTACACGAGAGACTACACGCAAGAGCCCCGCTGGGCCCAGTCTGCTCACAGAAGCACGAGAGAGCACAACCCATTGTAACTCAGTTGTTACTCAAGGCCACTAAGTTTGGAAGTCGTTTGGGACGCAGCAGTAGACACCAGGGATGTTGTGTGTGACCAGACCTGAGCATGTGACAGGAGCTGGGGGCATGGGCTGCCTTTCCCCCTTTGGGTTCTGACGCAGCTCAGAGTTATTCATGCCCCGTTCGCTAGCTGGCGTGGGGCCCAGTGGAAGGATGGTGACGGGTGACCCAAATGTGGTCTAAATCCAGAGGCTTCAGAGGCGGGCAGGCCCAGAAATGACTGGCGGGGGGGGGGGGGATGTTGACATATGAGTACTTGCCTTAATGCTAGGAGAACAAGACAGTCCGAACCTGTTCTTTTCCACAAAACGACAGCTCTCGAGGTAGAGGCTTGCCTTATTTATGTCTGCACCCCCCAGCCTAGCGCTCGTCGGGCACACCGAGTCCCTCCGCATTGTTGAATTAAGGAGACTGGGTTTCCACGACCCTAACAAGCGTGTGAGTCAGCACGCGCTCTGAACAGGACATCACAAGGGGCCAGGGAAGTAGGGGCAGACCCTGGATCCCTGCCCCCTGAGAACTCACAGTCTGATGAGGGAGGGAGGCTTCTGCCAGTCTGATGGGGGAAGGATGTAGTTTTCGTCCTCAGCAAGCCCCTGACCCACACTGCAAGGACTCAGAACGCAGGCAGAGAATAGCTCTCCCTCTCTCCTCTTGTGTATGTTTTCAGAGGAGCTGGGGGCTGGGTGGGCAGGCCTCCTGGGCCGGAGAGATCTTTCGAGAAGCCTTCAGACCAGGCCAGGCTCCCTGGTGCGGCTGCTACCTCTCCCTGTCACTCAAGTGCCCAGGACGTGCCGGGATCCCCCAGAGAGTGCGTGTGCCAGGGCCCCTGGCCTCGGGGAGCACTCACAGCTGACCCAGCGGGCGGCTGACAGAACGCACACAGTCAGTGCTGCCCGAAACAGCACCAGCGAGACAGAGCGGGGTTCAGCAGGGCCGCCAGCCTATTCAGTGAGAGGGAGAGTAGGTGGGTTTGTTTAAAATACTCCCATTACAGTCAGTTAACCTTTATGTTCCCTAAATGAAAACTGTATAAACCTGAAATTTTCGTTGATCAGGTTGCCTAGGAACAGGCAGCAGGTTTTCATAAGACAATGCAGTAGATTGTCACCGATAGGGCCATTAGGAAGTGAGCTGGTTAGCGGTATTATTCCGGATCCTGGGGCTGGCGTCAGGTAATTATCTGTCCGCCTCTGCAGAGCACACCCATCTTCCTGGGCGCGGGCAGGCTCTTGCAAATGAGCTTTCTCAGCCTGCTTCAGAGTCCCGGGGATGGAGTGGAGGAGCAAATTGTCACCCTGGGCTTATGAAAGAAATCTGAAAGCCCCAGTTCTGATGAATATACTTCTTTTTAATCACCCCTCTGTACCACTACTGGCAACAGTAATACTCAAAGCAGAGAACTTGGCAAATAAACGGCAGTAACAAAACGCACTACAGAAGTGGAAGAACAAAGTCGCTCTAAGGCAACTTTCGTATAGGTCTGGTTTTTGTTTTTTAATGTTTTTTTTTATTTATTTTTGAGAGAGAGAGACAGACAGCTTGAGCAGAGGAGGGTCAGAGAGAGAGGGAGACACAGAATCTGAAGCAGGCTCCAGGCTCTGAGCTAGCTGTCCGCACAGAGCCCGACGCGGGGCTCGAACCCACAAATCGCAAGATCATGACCTGAGCCGAAGTCGGACGCTTAACTGACTGAGCCACCCAGGCGCCCCGGTATATGTCTTTTTAATATTTTCCCCCTATAAGATATGCATATACACGTGTTTATCTTCCACAACGTCACTGTAACTTGCTTCCCACTCCTCCCCCTGCATTTAGGGTGACCAGCCATCCTGATTTGCCCAGGCCTGAGTGTTTCCCAGTACTATTGCATGTTATTATCAGTGTACTTTAATGTGGATCCATAGCTTTCAGTCAGCTTGGATGAACCAAAATTGGCTAATTCCCTTTTCTTGGACATTTAGGGTATTTCCTTTAGGGGAAAAAAAATTATAATCAGCGCTTGTCACCACAGTAGCCTTATCCATATAAGGATAAACTCCTGCAAGTAGGATTATTCGGTCAAAGAATGCATACTTGTATGGCTTTTGATGTTTTGTTGCCCTCCAAAAAATAGGCGCTAATTCCTACCCCTCCTCCCCATACTCTCCAGGCTCTGACATCAAGAAATCCTGTCATCATGGCCAGTCTGATAGGGGAAGAAGTGTCTTCTTTAGGGGTGTCACTTGTGACTTACGATACGAAAGATAGGTCTAATTACTAGTCATTTGTGAATTGCTTGTTCATACCCTTCACCCATTTCCATTTCGGGACGCTCATCTCTTCTTAAGCTTCATATAAAGAGTTTTTATAGATTATCAGGCGTGAATATTGAGCTATTTTTGTCCATGTTTTTAAAGCGTGTGGTTATGACTCTTGAAAGAGCAAGAGTGAGTAATACCTGTTATCTGGTGTCTCTGAAGAAAGACCAGTAAATATTTTAGGTAATTAAAGCTTCCCCCAAGCCTTAAGCACTAAAATATTTTTTTAATGTTTATTTATTTTGAGAGAGAGAGAGAGAGAGAGAATGCAGAGGAGGGGCAGAGAGAGAGGAAGAGAGTGAATCCCAAGCAGGCTCCACGCTGTCAGCACAGAGCCTGGCTTGAGGCTCAGTCTCACAAACCGGGAGATCATGACCTGAGCCGAAATCAAGAGTCAGAAGTTTAACCAACTGACCCACCCAGGCACCCCAATGAAATATTTTTAATTGAAATATTTGGGATGAGAAGATTTGAGAGATATCCATAAATCCAAAATGGGTAGCTCGTATAGGTCCCTTTAAAACAAAGTATAAGGCACACAATTTAATGTCTTCATGTCTGAGATACCCTGGGAACGATAGTAATTTTCTGTGTGATAGTGAGACCCTCAGCAGCTGTTGAGCCACGTGGAGTTTGGGCTCCTCTACCATCTGGCCCCCTTTTAAATATGGTACCTGATTTTTCTCTTTTCTCCCTCGCTATCAAACTGTCACGCTGATACTTTTTGCTCTATAAGCAGCCCTGCCCTACGACATCGCGTCTTCATCAGCAATGGGGCTAATTAACAGTTAACGATGTTTGTTAAGTTTGTCTGTAAACTAAGAGAAGTAAGCACAGAGCAGGGATCTGAAACGTGCTCTTACGAACAGTGCAGCCACAGCAGGCCGCAGTTTTACCTCTTTCCTGGAGTCTGTATTCTACATCATTAAGGTGGTTAAGTAAGTGACTTCTGGGTTGTGTGAGCAGAATAGGATTAAGAAATTTTGGAGGCAGAAGGGAAACCGGAAAGATTAGCAACCACTTGAAGACGTAGCTGCAGAAGGAGAAACCGGTAATCCAGATGGACAGAGGCGGTGTTTAATGTTATTACTTCTCCTGGGAGCGTGCTGGGGCAGGCTTTCTGGAGATGGTGGCATCGCTGACCTAGAAATTTTAAAACGCCAGCTCCCGGGCCTGCACCCGCCGGGATATGGCTCATGGCACATTACCCAAGCCTTCTGGTGTTCAGTTTTGTCGTCTGTGAAATGGAGCTAAAATTAACTGGCCTGTCTATTTAATAAAAGAATCAGATGGCCTGATGTGAAGAGTCACCGGCCTAAGGAATTTGCAAAAAGGTGAAGGGCCAAACAGTCATGAGGGCCTATTACTACCGCTGATGTTTTTCTTCACAGGTGCACCCAGCAGCCGCGGTCTGCACACGTCCCAGTCTGAGCGCTCAGCCCAAGCACGTGTGTCTTCAGCCCACGTCCCTGCTACCCCTCCAAACCCAATTTCATCCTTGTAGGTTTCTCCAAAGCAGGCTTTGCAACAAGTGGCATGTTTTCTTAAATATTTGTTTCGCAGGCCATTTACTCGGCATGGCTATTTTTACAGTGAATAAGGAGCAAGGCTAAAAATACCTTAGCTGGTAACCAGATCCGTTCTGCATTTGACATTTACGTGGAATTCATTTGCATCTCATTTGTTCGCCTTTCTGTTTAACAGGTAGAATGTAAGAAAGCTCAGCCTAAGGAAGTCATGTTCCCACCGGGGACAAGAGGCCGGGCCCGGGGACTGCCTTACACCATGGACGCGTTCATGCTTGGCATGGGAATGCTAGGTGAGTCTGGGTGGGACCCTGGGGACACAGCAGAGCCACTGTGGACTATACACCCAGCTGGGTCACCTACCAGTTGGGCAAGCTGCCTGACCTCTCTGAACCTTGGTTTCCTGTCTGTAAATGAAGACAACAGACCCCTATGCAAGGCGTTTGTAACCATTGAATGAATAGAGACAGATACATAGATAATAGATAGGTGAACAGGTAGGTAGGTAGGTGATAGATAGATAGATAGATAGATAGATAGATAGATAGATAGATAGATAATCATCTTGTTCCATGCCTGGCTCATAAGAGCTGCTTGATATTATTTTATCTCCTTTCTGCTCCCCTTTTGAAAAGAGAAAAGCCACCCCGCGGCCTAACTCCTCCTTACTAACTGGGTGTTCTTAAAGACCTAAGGACTCCTGGCGCCTTCACCCGAGTGAGCTGAGGCTACATTTTCTAAAACTTGGGAGAGGAGGGGGAGTGATGAGGATGGGCTATAATCCTGTTTAAATGATTAACATTTTCCTCTTGGGATATCAGAATTTGCATTTAAATGGATGTTTTAAATGGCCTGTTTTACTCTTTATTTGCCAAAAAAAAAAAAAAAAAAGATGAAAGACAAAATGTGTTTGTTCTGACAAAAAATGATCTCTCCTGGCTTTTAGAGAAATTAAGTTGCATATTATGCCCCTCCCTTAAAGGTATCTCTGTCCGTCCTGCGTAGATAATTGAAAATCTTGCCGCTTAAATGGCATGAAAAATGGAGAAGGCAGTGGAGGAGCGTAATGGTGTGGGTCGCAACAATAATTAGAAATTTCAAGGCGAGAGAACAGTATTTTAGTGCAAGTTATTGTGTGTCGGGAAAATACTAATTAAATGGGATAAATGGTAGTTAATGGTAAAATTCCATTCAGACACATGATCTGTCTAGCTTTAATGGATTTTCATTTGGTTTGGCTAAGAGTCCTCCTATATTGTTTGATCGGCTCTTTGTGTGTTTTCAGATTTGCAGCCGTTTGAATCATTCCTGGCTCAATTTTAAATGTATAAAACTTTTCTTGGTGTTATAAATTCTAAAAAAGAATTGTATCTATTTTGTCTGAGGAAATACCAAGGGGAGGGAAAGTTATTTTGTGGAACTTTAAGAAGTGAAAAGAGATGCCGTGAGAATTACTGAAACCGGCTGGGATGTTACTTCTTCTCGAATGAATGTTTTTCGGTTTAACTGCATTTCAATGGAAATTCCTGTTTACTTCTTTTAAAATTGACCAAATGATTCTAAGGCTGATCTGCCAGAAGAAATACATGAAGACTACATAAGGAAATGTTTTCAAAAGAGCAATGAGAAAAGACCACTGTGACCAAATAGCAGAACATAGCACAAAGCTACAATAATTAAATGGTGTGGGATATAGGGACGTGCCTGTTATAGAAAGTCAAAACACCTAAACTAAATGTACTTCTGTGTAAGAGTGTAATTATTATACAGAAATGACATTTAAGAATCAGTGGGAATTATCTCCTGCTTGGCTAGGAGATACTTGGCTAGCTCTTACTTCAAAAGCAATTTTTATGTGGTCTTTACCTTATGTTTGTAGACCAAAAGAAGGTCCAAATGGATTCATAGTTTTAAATTTTAAAATCACATCGTAAAAGAGTTGCGACCTGCAGGTTTGGGGAGTCTTCAATTTTAAAGGGTGAGTATAAAGGCCCTGGGGCATAAATTAGGATCAGATCTTCAGGAAGTGCCCTATCTTTTCTGAGGCCAACTTGAAGAGAAGAACGAACTGTTTTGGTTTTTGTTTTTATTTAAAATTTTTTAACGTTTATTTTTAGAGAGAGACAGAGCATGAGCAAGGGAGGGGTAGAGAGAGAGAAGGAGGCACAGAATCTGAAACAGGCTCCAGACTCTGAGCTGTCAGCACAGAACCTGACGCAGAGCTCGAACTCAGGAACGGCGAGGTCGTGACCTAGGCCGAAGTCTGAGTGACTGAGCCGCCAGGGCGCCCCCGAACTGTTTTCTTCAGGGGGACACAGAGGCATGAGGCCAAGGCAGCTCACTCTTGTCAGTGGCCACAGAGCAGAGGTGCAAAGGTTACATTCGCCCGAGACTGTGCAGGCAGGGGCTGGGGACCGATGTCTCCACAGACACCCAAGCTCGGATCCCTGAGCAGAGGGCACCCAGGGGTTTTAAGATGGGAGCCAAGGCATGGAGGCTTTGTTGAATCCGGGAGGTGTTCGGGGCCGGGTGAGCTTTGAGCACCTGCTGCACACCTTGCCCCGGGCCAGCGCTGATGCTTAACAGGGCGGATATGGTCCCTGCCATCTGGAGCCTGTGGCCCCATGAGCGTGACAGCAGTTCACTGCTAACCCTACAGATAGCTAGTTATTCTCACAGAGTTGGGGGGTGCTTTAGGAGCACATAATAAAGCATGGAAACTAGTCTGAGGAATCAGGGAATTACCTCCCCTGGTAGCGGAGCTGAGAAGGTGAGCAAGCTGAGGGTGATCCAGATGGGAATAGCCTTCGAAGGCAAGGGTTCTTGTGTGGAACCCTGAGAGCCCACTGGCCTGGCAGAGGGGTCATATCCACGCGGGGCATGTGTGAGGAGGAGGGCCGGGTTCAGTGCCTGCAGGATGGGCTTTGACCCCAGCTGGTGGCCGGCAAACCCTCGTGGTCCGTGTGCTTCTCCAGGTGCCATCTGATTGGCTCCTGCTTCTTGAGGGAGGGATTTATGATGAGTGATGAACGGCTGGCGCTCACTCACTCACCTGCCCCAACTACCCCCCCCCCACCTGTCTCTCATGGTTGAAGTTATGACTTCTCTGAGCTGTAGTAAAGAGGTAATTGTTGGTTTAAAATGTTGCCGTTGTTAAGTCTATTTGTCCTTGAGTTATAACCTCCCCTGGGCCACCCCTCACCCCCACCCCACCAGCTGACATCCCTGCCACTTAAAAGGCTTTTGCCTTTTGCCCATGGAGTGCTATTGAGGCTGTTACCAGACGGAGCCCCCAGACCTCAGCCAGTGCCCCCTCCTGTCACAGAGGTTTTCCTCCTCCAGTCAAGCATAGGGCCCTTGGGATGGGGAATGGGGAATGTGATGGTGTCAGCCTATCCTTCACTAATTGGGAGTGGGGGGCTGGGTAAGCCCGTGGGGAAAGCTTTGGATTTGAGAACCAGGGGATCTGGACTCCTCATGCCATGAGCTGTGTGACTTGGGGTCAAGTGTCCCAAGTTACCCCTCTTTCTTTCAGCTACCACACCCTTAGATAGGGATGTGGGAAACTCTCACTTCGTAGGGCTGTTGATGATAAAGGAAACTGTAGCGTGCCCAGCCAATGCTATATTTCATCAAATCCGAGGTGCCGTGGGTGGTGAAATCCATCTTTGTACAAACATTCAGAAAGAAAAATATATATGCTGTTAATTAACTGGCACGGAAGCTCTCTTATCACAATGACTGTGATGTAGAGCCTACTTTCAGAGATGTTAAAATGTGAAGGAAAAAAAACATGTCTTCCAGTCAACAGACTACAGTAGCACATACTCAAACTGGGAGCCGTGGTTAGTAAGGTTGTGAGGAACCCCAGGCATTCCCACTCAAGCAGGTGCCCAACACCCTTCCTGCCGGTGGCCAGGAATAGTCAGAGCCTCCGGTGTGACTTGTGCGGTGGTACCCAGTCTCCTGCTCCATTCACACCCTCAGCCTAAGGAGTAGGGTTACCTTTGAGTTTCTGCCTTCCAACAAAGATCAGGCGTCATCAGACCCCGGCCCTCCTGCGGCCCCAGCCACTGCAGTGAGGGCCTCCAGACACACCCGCTGAGATGAGCCTCCTGAGGGCTGCCGAGACGTGCCCCCAGCCAGGAACGAGCCCAGCCCAGGGGCCAGGTGCAAGGGGTGCCTCACGCCCGCACGGCACCAGGGAACAAACAGTCTCCCAGCCTGGTTGGCCTCTTCCCTCCTCGGCCAGGCTGGAGTGCCCACCGGAGACCCCACAGCTGCCCTCTGCTCTGCTCCTCCATCCGTATAGCCTGGCATCCTGGGCCTCTGGACGCTGGGCGAGGACAGTACCCTCTGCCGTTTTGCTTCTTCCCTCTTAACGTGGTGGCACTGGACAGAGTCTGCTCCTTTGCTAAGGTGGGACGGCCTTGACATGTCCCCACAAATCACCTGGGTCACCGCCCACCCCCCATGGTGCTCATCCGTCCTTGGAATAACTACCATCACCCGTGACATGTCCATGCCATCACCAAGACAACTTGGCTGATAAACTCGGCGCAGACAGAAAAACGTTTATTAAGAGTTCATTAATGAAATGAGGATTCAGTGATTTACATTTTTGTTGCTGGAAGAGCAGAAGAGGTCTATAACCCTTGAACAGGTTTTTAGAAGTGAGGCTATTAAACCATGAAAGCTTTTTAATCCAGTCACTCAGCAAATATTTATTGAGCACCTACAAAGGGCAGGCACTGTTCTAGACGCTGAGGATGCATCAGGGAGCAAACATTCTAGTGAGACGACAGATACATTGGTCTGTAAATGACTCGGAAACCATGAAGCTAATTTTTAAATACCCTTTAAGGTTTGCTCATGCTTTGGGAGATTGCATCAAAGGGAGGCAGAGGAACGTGTAGTTGCACTTCATTCTTTCTTGATCTCTCTTGATGTGGCTGCCTGCATCCTTGGGAGGAAACCTATAGCTGTTTTGGTTTTAGCTTTCAGAGCCTTTGACAGAATCTTAAGAATAATCTGCCCAATGGGAATTCCTTTCGAAGAATGGAAGAGAGCAGTGGAGGGGTCATTCTGAGGCCAGCCCTCCCTGCCTTTGAGCCAGACAAAACCAAAATCAACTGAGACCCTTGGAGAAGTCTTTCAGCAGCCTTCAGACTTTGTTCCACTGCATTGCGGTGGCCAAGGAGTGCCCACCATTCTCCAGCTCAGTGCACTGGAATCTCTGGCTTTTCTCTTTAACTTTTTTTTAATGTTTATTTGGGGGGGAGGGGCAGAGAGAAAGAGAGGGAGACACAGAATTGGAATCAGACTCCAGGCTCCACGCTTTCAGCACAGAGCCCAAGACAGGGCTCGAACCCACGAACTGTGAGATTATGACATGAGCTGAAGTCGGACGCTCAACCGACTGAGCCACCCAGGTGCCCCACTGGGTTTTCTTAATGAAAGTGGACTTAGTAAAAGCAAACATGATTATTGCTGATATATTTTATTCCGTTTGGCCTTCTCTGCCCTCAGCCACATAGTCCTACTGCCTTTAACTATCTTGGCCTTCTGGGCACACATTCTTTCACACGTGTGGTGCCACCGGTGGAGAGCGACTTTGTTGCCCAGGCCTTGGAGAAAAGCTGCCGTCTACAGGTCCGGAAGTAGACTCTGTGACCCAGCTGAAGAAAGCCTAACAATGCTCTTAACAATGCTCCCACCGAGAAGCCCCTGTGAAGTCTTGGCCCAGTGTTCGCCGACATTAAGCCCCTCCAATATGAAGGGGGAAAGAAATCATCATCTAGAAGAGATGAAGAGCTGTAATCCGCAGGTGTTCACTCACAGATCAAAAGGAGATTGGCTGGAATTTAGAGCTGCGTGTCTAGACTTGTTTGTCTTTCCCCAGAATATCTGTTGAGGTCCTTCCCAAGGGGGTCTCTGTTTGTTCAGCGGTGTCCCAGTGGGCAGGAGACTCCAAATCTACCCCTTCCTTTTCCTTCCAGCACAGCACAGTATACCACAACTCTCTGTGTGATGGAAAGGGCCTATATTTGCACTGCCCAAGATGGTAGCCATAGCTCTGGGCACTGGAGATATGGCTCCTACAACTGAAGAGCTGGGGTTTTCATCCTCATTTAGACGTCAATTTGAAATGGACAGCGTGGGCCTGAAGATGCTTCTAGGGCTCGGGGTCTGAGCATCTCGGTAGACCTTGGCCTTCATGTCCTGGCCTGGGAAGGGCTCAGGCACTAGGTGTTGCGTCTGGATGCATTCCTCACCGAGCTAGCGCGGTGCCCCAGGCAGTGCTCCACATCGTGCGTGCCACGTGCGTCACACTCGGGCAGGTCCCTGGATAAGCAGCCCTATTCTTGTCTCTCTCAAGTCAGGAGCCTGGTGGGAGCAGTTTTCCTCTGCTCTGAGTAGCTGAGTCACAGAGCCCGGGCAAGGATGAGTCATGTGCCCAACCTACAATGCAAGCATATTCCAGGGCTGGAGCAGTTGTCTTCTAGAGTCGGAGCAAAGATGGAGAACCACAGTTCAGATGACTCTGCCTGCATCCCCAAAAGGGGGCCCCAAAATGAGCTGACAGGCAGATTCAAATGCTATTGTTGATTGATTGATTGATTGATTGATTGATTTCTGCCTTTCTTTCTTTCTTTCTTTCTTTCTTTCTTTCTTTCTTTCTTTCTCTCTCTCTCTCTCTCTCTCTCTCTCTCTTTTTCTTTCTTTCCCTTCCTTCCTTCCTTCCTTCCTTCCTTCCTTGCTTCCTTCCTTGATTCCTTGCTTCCTTCCTTTCTTTTTTTCCACAATGGAAAGCCTATCTGCCAGAAAGGGGGCCATCCAGGCATCAGGCTTAGTTTTCCCTTTAGTGACAAGAGATAATTACTGTGGGATTGATCAGGCATCCAGAGTACTGGAGCAAATAAATGGTGTAGTGGCCGGTGCAGGAGGGGCCCCACTACTAATGGAAGTGGTGGCTGGGTCATCTCTGGGTAATATGGCTTGATGGAGCAGCCACACCGGTGAGCTCTAATGTGCTATTCATATGCAGCCAGCCAATTTCCCCGGGAGGCCTGGGCGGTGAGCCGTTCGAGCAGAGCTGGGCTGCACAGCAGTAAATGAAGAGGAAAATTGAAGTAATGTTGTATTATAAATTTATGATTTCATCTGCCTGACCCAGAGGATGTTCCCGATAGTGGGGTGGAGATAAGACCCCCCCCCCCACTCTGGCAGATGCCAAATTCTCATCTTGGTTGTGCAGGAGACAATATTGAGATGGCCAGGAAGATTGGGGTGAGGCCCCAAAGTGGGGTGATCTTGACCATGCGTGTGTTCCTTCTTGTTTGAAGACTGTCGCATATGCCCAGCAGAGAGCAGATCTAGAATGATACCAGTCGCCCGAGTCAGGGAGCGGCAGGGTATGCCACCCTCCCTCCCACCCATCATCCCCCCCCAAACCCAAAGGAGTCTTGAAGATGACACATGGGCCTACACTTCCACTGTCAGATTAACATATTTCAGACCCAGAGTGCCACAAAGTTAGAAGCAAAGGAGTCAGTTTTCACCAGGAAAGCCCCTAAGCAGCAGTGGTTTGGCTGTTTGCATATAATCCGTTTATCAATATTGTTGAAATAATGGTTTAAGAAACCTAGTCATGAAAGATCTGATTTGATAGCAGGTGATTAATTCAGAGAACTGAGCTGGCCAGCCATGAAATAAATACCAGGGGAAGAAGCCACTGAGCGTGCGTCCACTTCAGACATCTGGTCTCAGCCTCCATCCCTCCTTCTCTGTCCCCGTGTGCCTTTCCGCACCGGGTGCCAGAGCTCTGTGTCACATGTGGATACCCCTCTCCTCAGCAGTCGACGCAGAGCCACCGGGTCATCCTGTCTTGTCTGAGCAGCTTTCTGCCAGCAAGGCACCGAGTGCTGGGAAATAAACACCCCAGGAAAGAGCGAGTGAGGCCCTTTTGAGGTGGAAACAGGTCAGTTGGCCAGTGAGTGGTGACTGCAAATTTGGAAAAGCTCTGGCTAAAACAAGGGAAGGGAAGGGAGCCCCGGCCGGTTTCAGCTGAGAATTTGGGCCCGCCCATACTGCAGGGGACCTTGCAGAGCTTTGTACGGATGGCCAGGCTCAAACCACCAGAGGACAAGGAAACCACCCCCACCACCACCAAGGGCATGGCCTTGGACCAGAGGCAAGCGTGGACCTCAAGCCCCCTGATGCCCCCGAGGGCAAGCCTCTCTTCTGGGTCTGATGACAGATCCACTGGTTTAGCAGAAGTTCTGATACCAGCAGGCTTGAAGAGGTGAGGAAGGGCGGGTCCCGTCTCTGGGCCTCTAAGGCATCAAGGCTCTATGAAGAGGCAGAGGGAAACCAGCAAACTGTAAATCACAACGCTAGAGTGCACTCAAGATGGAGCCTCCTGAATGATCCGTTCCCATAGCCCACACCGCAGGGCAGCTGATGCTCATGACGCGTCCAGGTGCCCCTGGGACGTGGATGGTGAGACCCCTGATCCTGTTCAGTGGGTGTTTAAGCTGCTGTACAGGACAGCAGGGACGCCGCTGCCTCATGGCTGGAGGGCACTGAGACCATCATAAACCCCACCCATCAAAGCAACTTCCTGCCGCACTTTGGTGGAAACACCTCTGGCTGTCAGAAGCAAAAAAAAAAAAAAGGTTGTTGGAAGGGGCTCGTCAACACACTGAATTGCCTGGAAGGCTGGAGAATAGGCAGGCACCACTGGCACGCCCTGCCATACAGTCAGCCAGAGCCACAACCAAGGCGCAACCCGGGAGCGAGGCCCTGGTCAGGAGGCCACTGTGGCCACTGCTGGGTGCTGGGTTCACGCTCATGCCATCAGAATAAATTCTGCACTACTGTCTCTCCTCTGCCCTGCTAGCCCTGGAAATGGACCCAAGGAAGACCTCCGTTGGCCACACACAGGCTCACGACCTACTTCCCGGCTGCCTTGCTCAGAGAGAGCAAGGGCCCTTGTCTGCTTCCGCGATGGGAGGCAGGCCTCTGTCTAAGACTCAGACACAGAAAAGGGGTTCAGGTGCTGGGCGGCCAAAAACAGCCACAGACACCTTACCTCAGAGGTCAAGGCCAAAGTCAGCTGTTGCCCGTTGGGGGGTGGTGGTAGTAGGCTGGTCGTGGTGGTATTTGTAGAGCATGAGTGTGCAAGAGTCTGATACATCGAGTGCGGGGAGGTAGAGTGGGCCTGGTGGAGAGGGAACGGGTGGGGGGGGGGGGTAGCCGTGGGTAGAATCTGTGCAAGCCTACACACCAGCCTCCTCTGCAGCCTGAGTCGAGAGGCAGGGACATAAACAGTGAAGTGACCTAAGCAAGCACGGTGCAGGGTTGAAAGCCAAGCAGCTGCTCACTGGGAGGGTTCATAATTTATCACAGAGGACCACACCAGCACCAGAACATTCCATTAGTTTCCTCCGCACCCCACGCCCAGCCTGGCAGCAGTTTCCACAGGCACCCCACAGTTACCGGTCACCCCCGGGTGACCTGCTGAGATCATGTGGAAAATACGCCTTCTGTGAAATGCCCGTTAAAACAGGGGGCATGATGCTTCGGGGCCTGGGCCATGCTTCTGGTGCACATTTTAACGCAGCCAGAACCTCACCATTCTTGGAGGGCCTTGGGAAGACGCTGTGGCACCCTTTGGAGGGTTCGTGCCTGGCCATAAGCCTCTGGGACCCACCTCCCCCAGGCCATGGCTCCTTAAGCCCAGTGTTTTTCCAGAGGCATGGGGTCAGCCCTGAGTTCTGCCCCAAACTCTCACCCCCCACCCCCACCCCCAAGTACTCATGCTTTGTCTGATGCTGGCTTGGGAGGAGACATTACAAGGACTTTAATCTCCTACTGTCAATAGCTTTAAGGTAAAGTACATTCAGGGTAAGCTCTTCAAATGTCAGAGCCAGGCGTGCGCCCTGCGTTTGGTGCTAACGCGTGGCATTTACTCTGGTTCCAGGAAGGTTCCAGAAAGTGTGTGGGCCTTGGGGGTCCCTCTGCCCAAATGCAGGTTAATTACCAGCAGGCTGACGGTGGTGCCCCCGGCCACAGGAGAGGGGTGACCCAGGTGCTGGGCAAAGGCCCTCAAGGGAGACCAATCATTTTGTGCAGGAAAATAACTCAGGCTGTCCTCATTTCCGCCCTCCCTGGGATTTCGCCCCCGACCTGAGGCAGCTGTACTAACGCAGCCGTGATCTTTCTCTCTGTGTTCAAGGCTACCCCAACTTTGTGGCAACCTATGGCCGCGGCTACCCTGGATTTGCTCCTAGCTATGGCTATCAGTTCCCAGGTGAGTGTCTTCATCTCCCGGGGCTCTGGAGGGGGCTGCACTTGAGGGGAGGCGGGAGGAAACCTGAAGAGAACGCAACTCACACACTCGTCCGTTCAAGAAATGACCTATAGTGCTGAGGTTCAAATCCACCGAACTCCAGGGTCAGGACGCAGCTCCATGTCTGATTAACCCAAGTGTGTCCCCCGTGCCGGGTGTTTGGGAGTGGCAGCTTTTAGGGGGAAGGGAAAGAGCTGTGGCCGGAGCCCTCCCTCTCTCTCCCCACTCTCCTTTGTCTCCAGCCAGTTACAAGTTCTCTCTGGACTTATCCTCTGCCTCTCCCATCTCCCTCCTCCCACCCACCACCCACTTCCTCCCTTCGTCCTGCCCCCCCTCCCTCCTTCCCACCCACGTCCTCCCTCCCTCCCCCTTCACTCCCTCTTCCTTGAACTCTGCCTGGCAACCCTGGCTTTGGTGCCCTTTTGTGTGTAACCGTGGTGTGCTGTTGGGGTTTGGGTTTGCTATCCTGGGAGGGGGCGTGTAGACTCCCTCCCCCGCGTGTAAGCGTCAGAGACTCGAGGCAGAGCCCACCGTGATGCACACTCACACGCTTGGGGATCCCCAGCTCCCGTGCAGCAGGGAGGCCTGGGACCCCCACGTGAGGCAGGCAGCCAGGACAGACATGGTCCTGCAGGGGTGGGGGGGGGAGGGGAGTGAAGGAAGCCAGGATTTTGTGGGGCTTTACCTGCCCCCTGAGAGGGTGAGCCAGCCTTTCCCCGACCTGGAGTACAGACAGTATGTAGGGGTGCTTAGGGTGTCTGCACAGAGCTGGACAGCCAGAGAGTTTCTAGAGAAGGCCTTGGCAGCAGAATTTGTCCTCTGGGGTTCTCTGCGGGGGAGGGAGGCTCCCTCAGGAGCCGGGCTTCCGGCAGTTTCACTCCTGGCTGGTCATCCTGCCTGGACCCAGAGCCCCCGGGAGGGCTCAGGCACGGCCCTTAGAGGATCATGTCCAGGAGGCAGGGAGGAAGGCAGGGGAGAGGCTCGGGAGGGTCTCACCCAGCGTTTGCCCGTTCCTTCCCCCGATTGTTCACCTGCCGCTGACTGAGTTTCGGGGCGGGGAAGGGCGTTCTGGGGGGAGTCAGGAAGCACTGGGGACACTGGGAGCCAGGCCCTTCGGGGAACAGATCCTCACTCAGCGGCAGAAGCCCTGGGCTCTTGCCCAGGCCACAGGCAGATCACCCCTGTCTTTGGGCCTCACCTCTGCCTTCTGTAAACATGGGGCCTGGGCAGGATAGTCCCTGGGGTCTGTGTGCCTCGCCGATTATCGGGGTTAGGGGGGCAGGGGAGGCAGGCACTGTAGAGAAGTTGCGTGTGGAAGAGTGCGAGTAGGGGAGCCCTCCCCGTGAGCATGTCCCCTGGGGCCATCGGCACTGAGGAAGCCTCCCCACCCTGCCCCCTGCCACTTCTCTGCGCTGGATGGCTGCTTCGGGGTGGCCGTGGGCCCCTCGGAGGGCACAGCCAGAGAAGCCTGCCCCTCTGTTAGATCTTCCCCATCTACAGATGGGGACCCTGAGGCCTGGAGGGGCAGGGAACCCTGTTCAGGGGGGTCATAAGCAGCAAGGAGCAGTGCTACGGTTTAGACCCAGGTGGTCTGTGTCTTAACTACCACGTTCCACCCTCCCTAGTGTCCATCTGTCTGGGACGATCGCACTAAGCGCACGCAGCTACTGTAATTTAGACTGGAATTAAAATGAAGTAAAATGAAAACTCCCGATTCTCGATCATACTGGCCACACGTCAGTTTCTCAGCAGGAACATGTGGCCAGTGGCTCCCATTAGCACAGCATAATGAAATTGTGTCAGATGACGCTATCCTGAGCATAAAGAAAGAGGTGGGGGATGTGTTCCACATACATACACGCATGTGCACACTGTCCCTCCCAGGGAGAACCAGCTTATCAATGTCCCTGTCACTTCTTGCCCGTCCTCCTGAGCCCAGGAGCTGGTGGCAGTTTTAGGAAAGCCCTTCGTCTCCCTCCCTCCCCTGGCTTCCTCACCAGGGAACATACAGGCTCACATCCTGGCTTGCTGAGAGCGCCATGCTGCTCTGCACACCTGCCTCCCGTCACAAGCAGACTGCCATTGCCCCCTCGGTGAGGTGTGAGTCCCGGGCAGGCAGAGTTGGGGATCCTAACATGCAGTAATTTGGGGGGTGACAGTGGATCCCATGCTAAGGGCCCTGTCTCGTCTAAGAACCTGCCCTTGCCTCCTAAGCCAGCCCAGGAACCACCTGGTAAAACTAAAGGACCTGTGTCCTTGGATCTGCCCTCATCAGACATGAATGCAAGACAGAGGTGCAAGAGCGACCAACCAAGGCCCGGTGGGATGAGATAGAGTCTTGCAGCTGCCTCTGGAACAGACCAGAGGTGTGAGGGACCTGGAGGGGCCAGGAGTGACCCTGTCCCAGGCCTGTGTGTCACAGCGCCAGCTCCTATAGCTTAACGCAGTCAGCTGGACTTGGTTAGGACAGGAATCTGTCTGGACAGGGGCTCCCTGACCCGTGGGACTTGGCTCTTCTCCTGCCCTCCAGCCATGAGACTCTCCCGTCCCCACCCTTGCAAGCTCACACCCCGGGTGTGAAGTCTCTTGTGTGTCCTCACCCGTGGCCACAAAGAGGCCATCAGGAGCCACAAGAGTGAGGCCACCTGCTGCCCGGGTGGAGTGGCCCCGGGCAAGGTGACCCAGTGGCTGGGCCTGGCCGCCCGTGTCACCCTGGGAGGAGGCAGGCTGCTTTCAGAGTCCAGCCCCAGCTGCCCTCGTCCCCCGGAGTCACTGCCTGTCTCGAGAAGGATGCTCCGCCCGCTGTTCCCAAGCAGCGTCCCCCACAGTGGCTTCCCCCTCAAGAACCGAATTTGACCCCTCCCGGAGCGTCTGCCCCAGGACAGGGCCTGGGAGTCAGGGGAGCTTGGGAACGCTCTGATGTCCACCTCTTACCCCGGGCCAGTGAGGAGCGCTTTGCCGGGTCTGGCGAGTGGGCTGGGTGTAAAGCGACGGCCTCTGGGCCGGCAGACTGAGTCGGCCCCTCCCCACACCCTGGGGTTCTGTGAGCCAGTGACATCAGCACAGCTGTCCCCACCAAATGGCCCTGAGATTTTTGCCTCGTGATCTTTCCGTTCCGTGTCCTTGCCAAGCGCCACTCCACCCACTCGCCACCCCCAGTCTCTCTGGCGATGTGTGCACGCTGCACCCCTCCCAGCGTCTCCTCCCTCCCTCCTTTCTGGACCATCCTTGTGGCGCCATGCGAGGGCTTCTCCAGGAGAGATGAGGGGATACCCAGGCCCCAGGGAGCTGCTGAGGTGGTTCACAGCGGCGTGCCCTGGGTCCCCCCTCAGAACAGAAGGCCCTGCTTTTCACTGGAGCAGGCCCTTTCTGTGAGCATGTGCCTCCTCTCCTGGGCTCAGCTGCCCATGTCCCTCCGCGGAGCCCCGTTCTGCCCCTGTGCCCGGCGCTGCAGCAGACCGGCCAGGCTGTCGGGTTGGTACAACGCAGCGCCCACCTTAAGGGTTCTGTGCAAGTGAGTGAGATGCTGGTAAAGAGGGCTGGACACGTATGGGTAGTTGCTAGAGTGAGGAGTAGTTCTCTAGAAAGACCAAGCCGATGTCCAACCACCGTGGAAGCGGCTCCTCCTTCCCAGGCCCAGTGTCCACCATGTGCACCCCCACCCCGTCCCCCGAGGATCAGTACTGGGGCTCAGAGAATTCCGATCCTCCTCAACAATCTTCCCTGTTTCCTCTCTTTCCCCCCAGCTCCGGACTCTCAGCTCCATTTAAGCTGTTAATTTCTGTTCTTATTTCACTTTGCAGACTATTTGCCGATTTCACAAGACATAATTTTTATCAACTAGCTCTTAAGAGAGGCATAACAAAATTGGGTTTGCTACCATTGCTGGACAGAGGACGCAGTCACGGCCGGGGCCAGCCCGGCCGCTGTCCGTACCCCCCCACCCCCGAGGCTGTCCTAGCTGCCCATTTGAATGAACGTTCTCTTTCTCCTTTTTAATTCTTGGAAAAGACTCATGTCCTCATTGCTTCACTCAGTTTAAAAAGAAAATTGTTTTTCTTGTGCGATGCCCCTGGAATTTTACTTCTTACACAGTGTGAACATTCTCCCCACCCGCCCCAGCCTCCCCACCCTCACCTGGAATGTAACGGGGCCAGAGGGAAACTTCTCACAAACTGTCTAGAGCCTCCCCAGGGGAATCCAGGAATCCGGCATCATGACTTTGAATATTGACCAAATAGGCTTCTGGGAGCATCCCATGGGGTAAACTGTTAGTGCTGATGGCCCACGGGAGTTGGGGATGTGTGAGTTGGAGCACCTATGTCCTGTAGTGGACAGTACCAAAAGTGAACACACACACACACACACACACACACCCTGTTCCTATAAATACTAATGTGTGGAAAACTGGAAGAAAAACTATCAGAAAAACCAGCACTATCTGTCTTTGGGGGACAGTCCGTCAATGGCTATTGTCAATAATATTTATTAAGTACACCTGTCTCAGAGAAGGGACAGCGGAGTCCCCTGAGCACTGCCGAGTCTTAGGACCTGTGGGCACAGATCCACGCCAGACCCCTCCTTCCCCAGCACCCCCCCCTCGACCATGAGTTCCCTGCTGGCATCACGGCCCCTGGGCCCACGGGGGTGGGAGGGGACGGAACACAGAGGCTCTCTCCTGATCTGATTGGCACCCCTGATGGTCACCCCTCCCCCAGAAGGGCTTGCCTTTCCCACGATCCTGATCCCCTCCATGTCTGCATTTGAAACAAAATGCCCCCACTCTCCATTTGAAACAAAACGCCCCCACTCTCGTGGATTAATGAAGTAGGGCTCAGCAGGACCCTCAAGAGTCACCCCTTTGTTCAGGCTCATAGTTTGTGAGAAGTGACCCGCATGCTTCCGTTGGATGCTTTTGATGTGAGCAGACCGTCTGTTTCGATGTCACTGTCCTTGAGGCCCACCCTTCGTGGTTTGGCTCCTCTCATTAAAGATGCTGGGTGTAATAGCTGGCTAGCCCCCTTTGATCCTCCTGCAGGCTTTTTCATGAGTGCTATTTTTTTTAAAAACCTATCTGTACGGCTCCCCCCGTCCCCACCCTTTATTTTGTTTTGCTCTGAATTGCTGTGCTTTAGTGAACTTATCCCCAGCATGCTTGCCTCATAGACATTACGGCCATGGTGCATCTCCTTCATCTCTGTAAATAGTTCATCTGTGCTTCTCCCTAATGACGGTTTATTTTTTTCCCCCTGTAAGCAACTGAGGTAGAAAAATAAATTGTTTATCACGGACGTGCTGTGTGCTGCCATCTCTTAGCCTGACAGTGTCCTATTCTCGCTCCGGGGGAGGTGAATGCACGAAATAACTGGTACCCATGACAGCCTAGTGCAGCTTCTGAAAGCATGTGGACGCCCCCTGGCTGCTGCCCGTCCCCAGCCCTCCCTGCTTCCCCGTGTCCTCTGCATTTGTCCGAGGCCATCCTGTCCTTGAGCGGAGTGGCAGACCTTCTGCACGCGGCAGCTGCACGGTTTGCCCCCGCACCACTTTCTCTGCTGCCACTCCTGCCCTCAAGGGAAAGCGTCACTGGGACATCTGTGCCCCAGGGGTGTGTGAGCTCATGCACGTGCCCGTGCACACCGGCCTGTGTGTGCTTTGCACACAGTTTGCTTCCCCACCTTCCCTCTGAACAGTGCAGGTTGGAGACGTGAAGCTACAAAGGCCTCATGTCCAGGTCCCGCTTGGCAGTGTAGTTG
Organism: Hyaena hyaena; assembly: GCF_003009895.1. Lineage (NCBI taxonomy): Eukaryota > Metazoa > Chordata > Mammalia > Carnivora > Hyaenidae > Hyaena > Hyaena hyaena. Next base: position 2,138,073 of record NW_024080821.1, read on the forward strand.
CCGTGGGACCTTAAGCAAGCGATTTAGCCCTCTTAGCCCGGGGTAGTAATGGAGCCTGGTTAGGTTGTTAGAAGGAAGTAGGAAAATGTGTATCCGTGAACGTGCCTTGTAAAGTGGTAAACGCTGTGCAACGAGAAGTTTCAGAAATCGTGCCTTCTTACCGTGTCACTCTCCAGAGTGGTTTTCTCTTCCTCGTCAACCGCAGGGGGTCTGCCCGTTGGTGGGTCAGCTTGGCAGTGGGAGAAATGATAGAGGATCCCCGAGTAAAGCCAGAGAATTGCTGGGACTTCTTGACCACCCTCACGTCTCCCACCCCTGCTCCTCAGTTTTTCCCCATCTGCTCGTTGTCAGGTGCTAGATTAGGTACGGAATATCTGGACAAACGAGACTCACTCCTTGAAAATGCTCATAGTCCCGCTGATGGATACAGAACCAGTCATCAGAGCCATTGGGCATCATGAGACAGGTGGTTAGCTCTAAAGAAGGCATCTCTCTTTGCTACAAGGAGACAACAGTGGCTGCTTGTCCAGCCTACAGGGCTGTCAGGAATGGCCCTTTAGAGAAGATGACATCCAAACTGGGTCGTCTTCAAAGTCAAACAAAATTAGCTACGGGGAGAAGGAAAGGAAGTATATCCCAGGCAGAGAAATGACACACTTAGACACTGAATGAGGTAGTTTTAAGAAAGAAAGAAAACACAAAGGAAATAACATAAGAATTTGTTCATCTAGTATAAAAGCAGCCTGGATGTGGCTTCACAGTATTAGAGGCCACTCTTCACACTCTGTTCTCTTCAACATGAAACTCCACCTCATAGTTTAATAAGGCTGCCCAAGCTCCAGCCATTACATACTCATCCCAGAAGAGCACATCTCTCCCTTTTAATGATACTTCTCAGAAGTCACATGTGGCACTCTGCTTAGATCCCATTGATCACACTTTAGTAACATGACTAGTTTCAGCTGCAAGGGAACCTCAGAAATGTCTTTATTTCAGGTCACCACATGCCGCTAAAAACAGGGTACTGAGGAAGAAAAGTGGAATACCTACAGCATAATAATAATGAAAATGGAATAATACAGGATACTTAGCAATCTCTGCCACAAACCTGAGAGGGGAAGCAATGCGAGTCCTACAGATTATGCACATTTCAGTGTATGAGCAACTTGCAGGAGCGTCCTGGGTGGGGAGACGAAGCTAAAGAGGGAGGCAGGGTTGAGTCAGAGTGGGCTTGTGAGTCAGATTCAGGAATTCAGATTTGATCCCGAAAGCAAGTGGAAAACCCTTACAGGATTTTAAGTAGAGGAGTAATATGATTAGATTTCCAAAGTGAATCGGAGGGGGGGAGGTGCGTGGACAAACCACAAGGATGAGTTCTGTTCCCTTCCTCCTGCACCTGAACTCCTCTCTTCTCCCCTCCCCTCTGCCTCACTCTCTCTCGGCTCTATTCCTCTCTCTGCCTCCGGCTGGCGGGCAGCCCTGCAGGGGTCCATCAGCAGTCCTGGGGACCAGCCAGGCTAGTGTCCTGTGGCTCAGTGCTCCCTCCGGGGAGCATCCAGGTGGTGCACATTCTAGGCGGGGACACCTGGGGACTCTGGTTCTGGAAATCCCAGCTTGTGCTTGGACCTCCCCAGCAATAGAAAACAGGTTTCCTCTCGGATGCAGATGTTGACTGATGGGTACTGGCCTACGAGTGATTTTGAGGCCAAGTCCTAGCTCAGCAGAAAGAAAGAGGGGCTATGATTGATTCGCGATGCCTGCGTGGTTGCCGGATCTGGGACTCATGCCCACTCGCCTCGTATTTGGCCTTCCTTATTTGTCCAATGATGGTTCCCGGGTGATTTGGGGTCAGTCTAGAAGATGGCCGTTCTGTTTCACACGGAGGGAGGCGGGTGTGGTCCGAGATCCGGGACATCCTGTCCCCTCTGGAGAAGAAGCCTCTGCAGCCCGTGGTCAGCAGGGACTGCCGCTAGGTAAGCTTCAGTCAGGTCCGGCTAGTCTGAGCGAAGCCAAAGGCTGAGTGGTCTGTCTTGTCCTGAATTGTGGAAGGCAGAGTGGAGAGAGCCCATGTGCTCAGGAGGGGAAGGAGTTCGCCATAACCCAGATGACTGGGGAGAAGGGCCTTGGCCGTGGGGAGCGGGCTGCTTCCTAAAGTGGCTCATACCCAACCGGTCGGTTCTGTCCAGTTCAGGACATTTCGTGACATGTTCAGAAACGCTGATGGCTGCCACATCAAAGCCTAGCCTAGCGACTGCGGGGAACTGGTCCAAGCCCTCCCGTCCATCCTTTCCTTCCCACCTCCACTCGGGAGAGGCAGATACTCGCACTTGCAATCCTGCCTTGGCCTCTGCCGAGGTCTGATTTTTCTGGCCTGTGTTTCAGAGGGAAAAGGCAAGCCCCCCCCCCCCGCCCAGCCTCCGCCACTTTGTCAGGGAAGGCGTTTCCAGGCTTGCTGCGGTGGAACTGTAGACCCAGTGGCTCAGAGGCCCCCTCCCCTGGGCGTAAATTTAAACCTCAGCATCGTTCTCCCACTGACATGGGGCAGGGGCTTTTGCCACACACCTCTGCCCCAGCAAGGCCCTCATTCCCCCAGCGAGGGAACCCTGGTGGACCGACCCCCTGAGCTGGCGGATCCCCAGCCTGGTGGAGCCGATCTTGAAATGCTACGACGGGATAATTGGCCGCCCAGGGACACTGACGTAACCTTGCACCCGTGAGCCCAGGCGGGCACCCACAGTTCTATAGATACTCCCTTGTCAAGAAGGCCCCTCCTGACACGACAGCCCCCCACATCTGTTCACCACCCACCCTGATCTGCACAGCCCTGCAGCCCTCACGCTTTGCCTCCAGGGAGTCCTCTCTTCCCAGCTTAGATCCACGGGCCGATCTTAAATGACAAGCCAGCTCCTCCGGCAGCCAGCCCAGTCCGGCTCCGTTGGCTCCTGCCCTCATGTCTGAGTGTGGAAGGCAGGCATAGTCAGGAGGGCCTAGCTGCTGCTCTGAAAGAAGGTGGAGAGGTGAAGTGCAAGCACACACCCCAAATCCTGGGGTGAGGGCCGTTGGGGCGGTGTGTGGGCCTTGCCGCCGCACACCCCGCCCTGCGCATGGAGAGCCAGTTGCGGATGCTATTCCCAGATGAAAGCAGACCCTGGTGCCTAATAGGCACTTAATAAACGTTTGTGAAAATGAATTGGAGCAAACTGAATTGACGGGAATTGTGGGTTTCACTTTCGATCAGCTTTCCATGCCTCTTGACACTCCTCTGCATAAATGAAAGGAAATGTAACTACCCCAGCATTGAGCTCCCCACGCGAAAGCCCAGAGCGCTGTGCTCACTTGAAGCCCACTGGGAGAGTAACGTCTCCTCTGGGGCTCAGTTTCCCCATCTGTCAAACGGGGCTATTGATCCTTGCCCTGCTCCCTTTCCTCACAGGTTGTTACGAGGGGCACTGGGATCAGGCATGATCTAGTGCCTGGGAAGAAGGTAGGGTTGTGTCCGAGGAGGGGACCCTGCCAGAGGCAGGGGCAGCATGAGGGAGGCTGCGGACATGGTTTCGGACCACCTTTTCCAGGGGCTGAGCCTACCTGATGCCATCTACCCCTGCACCGCCGTCCTCACTCCCCCACCTGCCTTCTGGAGCACCTGTACCACCGGGCTCACAAAGTCCCCCCGTCAGCCTGTCAGCAGGACCATAATCACCTCTCTTCAAGCCCTTCGGTGTTAGTTTCCATCAGCCACAGCACATGAAAGCCTGCTGCTTAAAAAGCAAAAAAACAACAAAATATTTTATTTAATGTTTATTTATTTTTGAGAGAGAGAGAGACAGAGTGTAAGTGGGCAAGGGGCAGAAAGAGAGGGAGACACAGAATCCAAAGCAGGCTCTAGGCTCTGAGCTGTCAGCACAGAGCCCAACTTGGGGCTCAAACTCGTGAACCGTGAGATCATGACCTGAGCTGGAGCCAGATGCTTAACCGACTGAGCCACCCAGGCACCCACGACGACAAACTTTGAGTGTGAAATTGGCAGGTGGCAATGCCAGGCCAGAGGGATGGGCAGTTCATGCCCTCCTCCTCCCCAGGCCGAAAAAATGGAGGGGGACCCTGCCCAGAGACGTTTCCCCAGAGTGTAGGTCAGTCTGGATCCTGCCCCTGAGGGATCCCAGCCCGTGGGGTCACTACCTCTCCTCCCCGTGCCTTCAGGTGTGAGGGCGGGCAAGAGCACATTTTCTGTAGTGTTCTAGAAAGGGCCACCAGGGCCTGCCCCAGGCTGGGTCCTCTCCAGGCACAGGGATGCCAAGCAAGCAAGCAAGGAGGTCCGCGCCTGGGGGACATCCCACACGTGGCCGGGTGTGTCCCTATGCGGTCTGACCAGTGTGTAGAGTGCATGCAGGGGAGGGAGTCATTGGCCTGGCTTGGAAGGGTGACGTCTGAGCTGCGGTTTGAAGTCAAACCGAACTTCAGTGGGCAGCTGATGAGGGAAGGGTCTTCCACATCCAGGGACCCGCCGGCATGAAGGCATGAAAGCGTCACAGGTGTCCCTCCCTGGCACTCCTGCCTCTGGTCCTTCTGTGGACCCCATCCGGGTAGACGCTGTGCCACTCCCTGGCTAGAGCACTGGACAAAAGGCTTTGTCACTGGGAGGCTGATGCTGCTTCTCCCCAGACCCCGGGAGTGAATTTGAGGGCCAGGGGTGCTGTCCCCACCCTTGTCTCAGGAGGCCGTTCCCGGTCCAGGCCCTTGTGGGTACCAGCGATGCCCTGGAGGCTGGCGTGCGGGGCTGGCCGCTTTCAAGGAGAGCGCAGGCTGCTGCCGCCTCCCTGGAGGCCTGAGCCTCAGCAGGTGTTCCGCTGGCCCCGGGGCTGCCCTGCCTTTCCTGTCTCGCAGCTGCCTTGGTGGCACATGCTTAGGGCCTCTCCAAGCTGTCTTCCTCTGACCTCTGGCACCAGCCTCGGACAGGCTAGGATTCAGGCAGGGCTCGAGGCAGGGAGACACACATCCTTCCCCAAGCCCTTTGCGCCCGTCTGCCCCTCCTCCACCTATCCGTCTTTTGCACATTGCTCACATAGTTATTAAGCACATTGTCAAGTCACAGGCCCTGCCCTAGGTGCTGGGGACACGGTGGGAACCAGAGGAGCCGGACAGGCCCAAGGGCGAGAGGACAGCCAGCCCGGCTGACGACACGGGCACCAGAGCTCCGGGATCCACTTCCACACCTGTGGTCATGACGCCACAGGGCCCCGTCCCTCCCTGGGCTCCTGCCAGCCCCTTGCCTCCTGCCACCACGTTACCCCACCCGAGTTAGCGCTAGCACTTCGGATAAACACCCCCTTATCACTCACAAGCAAATTACAAACGCTATCTATGAAAGCCCTTTGGATGTGAAATGTCATGTAAATTAATAGGATTTTAGAATTGGAAGGCTCCAGAGGGAGTTCTCAGCTCTACTACTGTTATTACCTTGGGCAATGATAATAAAAATAGAAATAAAAGTTATTATTCCGCTTACGGATGGCTTGCCACATGCCAGAGAGCTGTGCTGAGCTCCCCGTGCCATCGTCTTGTTGAATTTCCCAGCAGCGCCGCACAGAGACGCCGTTAGCTGCGTTGATGGCGGAGCAGAAGGGGCCCGGGACGGCAGTTAGGCAACTTTTCTTGAGTCACAACCAGTGAGTGCGGGAGATGGGCTTTTGCCACCTTGCTCTCGAATCACTCTGTGCACGGTGTCCTTTAAGCTCTCCGACCCTGGAGCCCTTCATCTGTTAAATGGAACTGGCGATGTCTTCCTGGCAGGGGGGCAGGCTCATCGAGATGGTCCAGGGCCCCCTAAGAAGGCCCGGCCGCAGGGGATTTCCTGGGTTCTTGGCCGTGGAAGGTGCTACGGCAGTAGCTGTTGTTCTTGCCATTGGTGTACCACGTGCTTTCTCATCATTTAGACTAGACTCTCTTACTGTATCAGTGAGGAAACAGGCACAGAGAAGGTTCTAGTATTCACCCTATCAAGTTGGGCTGGGATGCAGGGGTATGCCATACTGACTGTTAAAAGTGTTAAATATTTCTGTACAGCTGCCCTGAGCTCCCCAGAGTGCCTCCCTCACAACCCCCCTCTTCCCCAGGACTCCCTGACCGTCCGTGATCCACCCACTGTCAGGGGTGCCCGATACAGCAGTCATCTGCCACTTGACATCAGAAGCATCATATCTCAGGAGACTTGAAGCAGGAGAGTCTACATTTTACATCGGACGGGGGTGGGGGGAGTGGAGATCACAGATGTTAGTTCACTCACGGAGCTAGTGATGGGGCCCGGAGGGGGACCTGGGGGCTTTCAGCCAAAAGTCTTGGGGTGCTCAGGCCTTGAGCATTCCTTGCCCTGGTCCATAGAGGTGGGCGCCGTAGACATGGTGTTTGAAACTGTGCCGTGGCAGAGCCGTTGCAAAGGCCCATGTAGCATGAAGCTGGGGGCCGAGGGTGGGGGAAGGTAGACTGGTGAGGAGGCCCATAGAGACTTTAGGCCATTTAGATTTAAATGGATCAGGGACAGGGCGCCTGGGTGGCTCATTCAGTTAAGTGACCAACTTCAGCTCAGGTCATGATCTTGCAGTTCGTGAGTTCGAGCCCCGCATCCGGCTCTGTGCTGACAGCCAGCTCAGAGCCTGGAGCCTGTCTTCGGATTCTGTGTCTCCCTATCTCTCTGACCCTCCCCTGCTCATGCTATCTCTGTCTCTCTCTCTCTCTCAGAAATAAATTTTTTAAAAAATTTTTTAAATTTTTTAAATGGATCAGGGACAGACCCTGTGGGGTAGAAGCAGGAGTTTGACTCGGCCTCTGAAGTTTGGGGAGCAAGAAGCAGCGTAAAAGGCCATCAGAATAGCCCAGCTCTAGAAGGACCAGTGGTCAGACCAGTGGTTTGTCCTGACGCCCATTGGGGTCGGGGAGCGTTTCCTAAGCAGAAATCAGTGTTTACGGGGTGGGGGGGGCGGAGAATGCTCCCTCATGAAAGGAGAAACTCAGAGGAGTTGCTGATGTGTTCTGAGACACCACAGTCTTCACCTGAAGGTCTGGGTCTTGTTCTCCGCGAGACAGGTACTCCTTCTGTGGGGAAGCAGGATCCCTGGGTGACCCGGGACCACAGGCTACTGGCATGGAGCAGCGGGGGCGGCTTTCGGCAGGAACTCCCTGCGGCCCCCCTTACTCTTGAGGTCTTGCTGGAGAGCTAGCATGATGCTGGACAGTGTCCTCGCAGGGCCAGGATCCAGAGCACGTGGGTTGTGTCAGCCACTCCAGGCCTCCAACCAGCACTTCTGACTGCTGCCTGCCTCTTCAAGCAGAATTGGGGGTAGCCACACCCCAGGCTTGCGCTCAGCTAGGAGAAAACCCTAAAGGAGACCCCAGGTGGGGGGTGGGGGTCCTGTCTGCAGACTAGACAAGTCTGTGAGATCCCTCCCTTCTACCTGGCAGAGTGAGCCTTTATCCAAGGCCCTGCTTCTTACTGGCCAGTTTCCTCCCGCTCCCAGGGAGCTGGTTTGTGTGCAGCATGGTCCCACAGATGGAGCTCCCCATTCTTGTCAGAGACTAGCAGCTGTAGACTCCTTGAGGGTAGAGAACATGCGAGTTTCATTCACTGCTCTGATCCTAGTGCTTAGAACAGTGCCTGGCATGTAATAGGTGCTCAGTTAGTATTTATGGAGAGGTTAAACATCTGGAGATGGGAGGGCTCTAGCATAGCTCCCTGCAGAAGTTCAGGGTGAGCGAGTAGACTGCGGGCCCCAGCCCTCTGTCGGAGAGTCGGAAGGCCCAGGGAGAAGGTTGCTAGGCCGGAGTCCCCATGTAGAGCTCTCGGCTCCCAGAAGAGCCCCATGACCCAAGAACTGAAGTGTGTTCTCAGTTCTTCTGCAGCCTCCACCCCACACTCCGAGCCAAGAGCTTGGTTGAGACCAGGTGACTTCTCAGTCACCAAGGAGAAGATCAGAAGCCACCAGGCTCCACACGGGGGTGGGGGGCAGGCCCCGCCCCACTGCTGTGCTGAGGGGCATGGGGGTGGCAGGCTCTCTGCTTTGCCCTGAGTGCCTCTGATTTGGAAGGAATCTGTAGGCACACGCCTTTCCCTTCTGGCCGGGCGCCCTGGGTCTGTGCTTGCCTCTTCTGGGAATTTTCTTGTCGTTTCCAAAGGATGCTCCTTGACCTCAGTTTTATGCTTCCCCAAACCCTTTCATCCATACAGAGGCTCTCTGACAACCAGACTGTGAAACCTCATAAAGGTTTGACGTGCCATGTACCTCTCCCTTTATCCCCACTGAAACATCTAAAGAGAAAATGAAGTGAAACAGCAGTTGCATTACAAGTTACTTGGGACCACTTTTGTGTCGTCCATTGCTGTAGGCTCGACCTTTGGGGCTCAACCCCAGAACCTCTCACTTCCTGTAGGCACCTGGGAAGATCCAGGCCCCAGGCCCAGGCTGCACACCCTCCCCCTCCCTGTACCCAGGCTGGCAGCCCTGACCTTCTCATCGGCCCCTCTGCCTTCCTCTCCTGAGGGACATTAGCCAGGTCCCAAATGACGGTCATTTTCCTGGCTGAGGACAAGGCACTTCCCCCCCAACTCTCTCCAGCACCCTTGCCGGGTGGGGCTCCACCCGCCTCTGGCATGCGGGGCGGGGGTTTCTCTGTGAGAATGGCACTCCTGGTGTCCTTGGGGAAGGTTGCCAGTCTTGCTCCTAGAGAGGTTATGTGGGAATCCGTTTCCTATTTTAAATGCCAGGAACTCAGGGTTCTGTTTCTCTCTTTTTTTCGATGGACACGTATCTGCTTTCTTCAAAGCACAATTTTATAGTCTGATCATATAAATGTGTCCCTTTGGTTATCAGTTGTCCCTCTTCTTCAGACCCCCTGTTCTGATCTGAATCCCGAGTCGTCCTCCTCCAAAAATGCCCCATCCAGCCTTCTTCCAGCCCTTTCCACCCTCGCCCCCTTGCAGCCGGCCGCTCTGTCTCTCTCTCTCTCTGTCACTCAGCAGGCAGGCCTGCCCAGGAGTGGGGGAGGGCCCCTGGGCCATCAGATGCCAGATGGTTTTCCAAACTCTTTTAGGACATGTTTTCTACATTCTGGGTGACAATGTCTTCTTTGGGTTGCTTATTTTTGAGTGTTTGGATTCTGTAGAGCAATGCTGGCTTTAGCCAAGAATGTTTGAATCCTCTCTAGAAATTGCTGAGGGTTGGAGATGCAGGACGTGCTGGGGAAGGGGGTGGAGAGTGCTTTGAGTCAACACAACATAGGGAAAACTGCTTTCACAATGGACCGGTTAGGATGGCGATGCGCCTTCCAAGAGAGTGTTTTATGACGATGCCCCTCAAAGTCACAGCCTGTCGGAGCCATAAGGAAACTCAGAATCCTATCCTCTCCTCTTTCTGTGAGAGGCACCAAGGCGCACTGACTCATCCAAGGTCACAGAAGTAAGGAGTGACTGTGCCAGGACCATACCGCTGGCAGCCCACTCCCAGCCTGGCACCTTTTCATACCGGGCAGGGGAGCAGATGCAAAGAGAGCCACGCATTCCCTGATAACCTCCGACGACGACAGAGTGGCCCCCTTTTGCTGTTTACTAAAAGTAACAGATGCTCCAGGGCTTCCTCTAAATCAGGGATTCTCTGCCTCCACAGTGCATCAGACGCCCCTAGAAGGCCTTTAGAAGGTAGACATGTGGGTCACAGCTCACTTGCAGCGTACCATTCAGGCTCCCCCAGCCAGGCTGGAGGCCCACTGCTCTGAACGGAGGCCCTGCGGGGAGTCTCAAGAGTTAGATCATTGTATTGTCAGGAGGACCTTTTTTCCTCACAAGGAGGTGGAGTGGGCGGAGTGATGGACCCTGCAGATGTGCACCACAATTTAACTTTTGGAGTTTTTTGTTTTTAATTTTAGAAAGCGTGAACAGGGAAGAGGGGACAGAGAGAAAGAAAGAATCTTAAGCAGGGTCCACACTCAGCACAGAGCCGGATGTGAGGCTCGATCCCACGACCCTGGGATCATGACCTGAGCTGAAATCAAGAGTCAGACGCTCAACTGACTGAGCCACCCAGGCACCCTTTACTTTTTGATACATTTGAAAGCCTTTAAATGGAAGGTTCTTGCCCTTGGCTGTACACTGGGACCACCTGAGAAGCACTTGAAGGTCCCACTGCCCAGGCTACACCCCTAAACCAGACAAACCAGAATCTCCAGAGGTGGGGGCCAGGGCTCAGCAATTGTTAAGGCTCCCCAGGTGGCCCAGTGAGCAGCAGGGTTAAGGGTCCGCACATGAGGCAGAGCAGGGTGCAGCCCGGCACCTTCCGCTGGTTCATTCTGCCCCTGCCGCCCGCTCCTGTGGGCATTTGAGTCAGCCACCCTTGGAGTAGAGGATCGCACGGGGAGAGGCCACTCCATGTGCAAGTGGCACTGCCTCGCGGCGGTGGTTCCCCCGGCGCTCATTCACCGCTTCCAGATGTCCTTCTTGACCATCATCAGCTGCTGTTGCACGAGAACCCTCTTTGGGGCAGACTCTGGGCTAGGTCGCAAGTGGGACATGTGACTCAGACCCCCCGCCCCCAGAAGAATTTGTCACCCGGCGAGAGAAATGAGGTGTGTGCGTAAAAATAACTGTGCTTAGGTAAGGCAGAAACCGGTAAGCGCCTTGGAAGCGGTGGAAAGTAGACATAGCGTCACATAATTCTCAAAAATCTCAGAAGCACTGTTCACATCTAATTTGCCATAACGTTCCTCACGGCTCTGAAAAGTCCAGAGACGCATCCCATTCACCGTCCGTGGGACGGCGACCGCTTTTACTTCCATGACTTGGTAACCTCAGAGGTGTGTTTGCGCCCACCCCAGGGGCACGGCTTTCTAGGCTTGTCATCCTTTTACATCAGGAAGACGGGTTCCTCCAGGGTGGGAGGCGAGGGAGCGTTAGAGGCCGTCTAGTCTCCCTCCTTGCAGTAGAAACAGTTGGTTCCTCCAGACCCAGAGAAGGGAAGCACTGTCCCCAGGTTACAACAGCAAGGCCAGGCCAGCGCAGGGTGGCGGCGCTGATGCCAAGCACAGTGACCCTTCTGTTACCCCACGAGAGGGGCAGGGAGCTCCAGACTAGCAACACTGGGTCTTCGATGTGACTCACGTTACATAAGGCCCAGCAGCTGCCCGGCCCCGAGTTCCACCGTCAGCATTTACTCTCTTGTACCAACGGCAGGGGCAGACCACACTCCTAATACCCAGGTTCACCCAGGTGGGCCACCCAAGCTCCCAGGTCCCATGATTTTATCAGCAAAAGATTCTTCTCTTCTCTGCCTGACTCACTACTAAGAAACGGGAAGTATTAGGGCAGGAGGGTCCCGGCAGCCCTCTTCGGCCCAGTCATTGTTGTCAGAGCTGAGCGGAAATGCACACTCCGATTTTGAACTAGGGAAGTTTAGCTCCACTAAAATGGCATCATGAAGCTGAGACCATATGAAGGATTACGGGCCACTGTTCTGGGTAAAGAATTCCAGTCTCCTGTGGTGACCATCTGACCTTGTGGCTTGTCATAGGGAAAATGGCACAGCCCTTGGGGGTGGAGGGGGGGCAGTCCTGCCTTAGAGATGGCTGGATAGGCCTCATCAAAATGACAGCTAACATTCATTTAAACGTGCTCCCTGACATTTTGCGTATATTAATCCTGCATGGATATCATCGTCTCCTTTACAGATGGGGACATCAAGGCCCAGAAAGGTTAAGCAACTTGCCCAAAGTCAAACGTTGCCAAAAGGTAAAGCTAATAAATGGCTGAGTCAGGATTTGAACCCAAGACTTGTGCTAACTGCCTCACGGGAAGGCTGGCTGCTTCCCTCCCGCCTTGTCCGGGCAGGCTGTGCTGAGGCCGAAGCCCCTCCCCCTGTTTCCAGCAGCAGAGGAGGGACGGTCACCTCTTCTTCCGCACGGTGCATGTGGGGCAAGGGCCGCCATGGACACTCATGGACCAGGAGCTATGCTGCATCTTAGCTTGGGCTCAGCCCCAGCAGGAAGCCTGAGCCCCGTCAGACCTGCTGCCTAATTCCCTGAGGCCGTCCCCCAGGTTCCCACCTTGGGAGCCGTTCTCTGCTTGACAGCCCAGAATTCCTCTCCCTCCAGAAATAAAATGAGAGCTTTCCCAGGCACGTAGGCCACCATCAGTGACCCCTGGCGCCTCAAGGTCTGGGGGAAATGCTGAAAGCAAGATCACAGGCAAGTCTGTAAGGCCTTGCACACCCCACCCCACCCCCACCCCCGCTCTTCCAAGCCCAGCCCAGGAGAGCTCATTCCCCCGGGGTCTGTGCTGGGGCCACCTCTTGCTGTCCTAGAGACAGGCTGTTCTCCACAGGGACAGCTTTAGGCCATGGTTCCCACGCTTCTTTGGCTTCTGACAGCCCCCCGGGACTGGGGCAGCCCCATCCCAAGCACCTTTCTTGAATCTGTGTTTGCGCATCCCCCACAAGCCCAGCCACCAAGGAGAGCCGTCGTCCCCCCTCCCCAGCAATAGCATCAGGGGCTTATCCGCCAGGTCATCTGAAGAATATATTTGGGGTGACCGGTGAGGCTGAACAGCCTCAGAGGACAGGGGGTGGGGGGGATGGCAGGGAGCTGGGGAAGTGGTCCCGGATGGATTCCCAAGGAGGCAGGGCTGGGTGGTGGGGCTGGGGCCCTGCGGGTCCCAGGTGCAGTGTGGGGGTGGGCGCACTGTGAGAGCCCGCAGGCCCTCCTCTCCGGTGTAGGGGGCGGCTTGGGCAGCTCCTCCACCCCCCTCCAACCCTTCCTCTCACACCTGTCAGTCTGCTTAGCCTCGTTTGATGGTTGAGATTAAATTCCAGCCCTTAGCAGTGTCTGATGCTCAGTCTCCAGCAGAAACCTTTATCTGAGATTAAGGATAATGGATTTCCTTTCTTGGATAAGATTTTTTTTCTTCCTTTTTCTCTGAGACTTTTTTTTTTTTTGGTCAAAAATACGCTCGACTCCAGAAAATAGACCTTTTGCTAAATGTCTTTTTATTGACTAAACTCGCCTCCCCCCCCCCACCACACCTTTTCACGCTTCCAAGGAAATCTTCCGTTTCAAGTACGTACGGGTGAGGAGTGCAAAGGAATAACTTGACCTTCCCCTCTCCAATGGCTGGCGTCCTTCTCCTTCAGGGTCCCCCGAGTCCTGCTGTGTGCCTGTATCTGGGGCCTGGTGTGGGGAGGTGGGGATAGGGAGAAAAATAACCTGACCTCTTCCTTATTTTCCATCAGCACTTTCCACCACCACCCACATTTCCAGAAATCTAGATCCTGCTTGGAAGAAATGGGGAAAGGACTTGGTGGGGAGTCCCTTCGTTGGTGTCTGGTGGGCAGGGGTCAGTGCCACCCTCCGTGGGGTGGGGGGGAGGCGGGAGGCAGCCTCCAGCACACGTGTGGTCTTCAAGGGAGCTGGGAGACCCATTCCAGCAGCCAGGGACGACCTGTACCTTTATTTCACCTGGATCTTTCTTTTTCCCCCCTCAACAGCCCTATTACCATATTTAAATGCAAGTATGTCTTTTTTTCATTGACACTTTAAGTAGCTTAGCCTGACCTTTTTAGACTAGCTTGTTCCCTTTTGAACTTCTTTCCTCCCCAGTAGTTCCGTGTAGCTAGGACAATAGTCTTAGAGCTTAGTGGGCTTCTAGTTCGCTGTGTTTGGGGGATGGCTCTGTTTCTTTCCCTCCTTTCCTCCCCTGCTCCTGCCCTCCACGGTGCATGTATCCCCCACTCTGTCCTGTAGCGATTCTGTGTTGGGAACCTGCCGCGGCTAAGGCAGAGCCGCTGTCGGTTTGCTGCTGGCTCCTGGCGCATCGTTTAAAACCACGATCATTGGAAACGGGTCTTGACATCAGGCCTCCAAAAGTTGAAATCGGGCCTCCCTAAGTCTGCCTGGGTGGCAGAGGGTGTTTGTTTCACGTGTGCGTGAGTGTGTCTGTGTGTGTGCCTGTGCTCATGGCCAAGAGAGGCCCAGGGGAGGGGCCGCACCCACCTCCTCCTTCCCCTGGGCCTTCTGCAGCCACACGGGGTCACCTTGTCCCTTCTGACTGGGAGTCCCCTTCTGGGACACCTTTGCTGCCTGGAGTGTTACTAGACCACACACACACTTCGCGCACCTGATGGAGATCCCGAGCAGACCCTTCATTGCCTACTTGATCGGGACGCAGAGCTCAGACAGAAGAGCCAGATCGAAATCCCCATAATGTGCCTCAGGAGGTTGAAACTGGGAGACAAGCCACAGGGCTGGCCCCACGCAGGTCCCTGCAGCCGCCCACTCCCTCCTACAGCCGCCTTCCTTGGTACACAGTCAGCTGGGACTCCCGGCACCCAGCAGGCCTGTCCCTCCAGCCTGCTGGCATGCGGTGTGAGCTCAGCCCAGCAGGCAGGCAGAGCCTTAGGAGAGCAGCTGAGGTGCGGCCACCTCCTGGCCCCCAGCCTGTTCTGCCAAGAGGCTCGGTCCCCGCTCCCGTGATCCCTGGCCCATGCTTGGCCCTGCCCTGGGCATACCCTGGGAGACTCCCCTCCATCAGTGTGGGGGCAGCAGGGGCCCTGCCCCACTCCCAGGAGAAGCTCCTCCTAATCCTCTCCCATTCTCTCCGTGTGCCTTTTAGAACTAGTTTCTGGAGAATGCGTAGGAATCAAAGCCACTTAAAGGCTCTGTGACTGCCAGAAGCCTGAGAGCCACCGACCAGGGTCCCTCCTGAAAGCTGCCCCCGGGGGATTCCATTGCACTCCCATGCTCCGGAAGGGGGGTGCGGTGTGAGCGCGGCCCTTGGGCCGGGTCTGTGCAGGGCCCTTTCCAAGGTCTCTCTTTTACTCCGGCTCCTCTCTCCCCGCCAGGCTTCCCGGCAGCGGCTTACGGACCAGTGGCGGCGGCGGCCGTGGCGGCAGCAAGAGGATCAGGTAGGGAGGTGTGTGGGACAGGCGCTCCCAGGCATGCCCCAGTGTGCAGGGCAAGGTCAAGGCCCTGTTGAATCTGTGTGGCTGCGTCTGTCCACTACTGTCACCACAGCCCGGAGGGTGGGGACGGGGGGTGCGGGCCAGGCCCTGCCACCCAGGGCAGCTCCCAGTGGGGGTCACTCGCAGGACTGCACACCAAAGGG
This sequence comes from Hyaena hyaena, assembly GCF_003009895.1. Taxonomy (NCBI): domain Eukaryota; kingdom Metazoa; phylum Chordata; class Mammalia; order Carnivora; family Hyaenidae; genus Hyaena; species Hyaena hyaena. Next base: position 2,153,206 of record NW_024080821.1, read on the forward strand.
GGACTGTGATGCTCTCCTTGAAAAATGACCAGTGAACTTCTTTTTGACTTTGGACGGCCCGCCCCCCTGACAGCCGGCTTCAGGGCACCTGAAGGTCATTTCCCTCCTCGGCTTTCACTGCTGCTTCACAAGGGCTCCCTTCCTTGAGCCTCTGACCCCGCCAGAGAAGTTCTAGCTTGTGAGAGGGACGCCCAGGGCCCACTGGCATGCTCCTGGCTTCAGGGACCCTGCTGCACCTGGCAGATGGCCTTGCCGATTCGGCTAAAGCCCGAGTCCCCGAAGGCTGGAAGTGGGGCTGAGCTGAAATGAGGCAATTTCCTGAAGCCCCCCGTCGCATCCCGGAGCTCCTGGGCCCCACCTGCCGAGAGACATGGGATTGTCTCTTCCATAAAATTGCCCTGGTCCTTTGGTCTCCACATCCGACCTTTGAGGAGGTCTAGAGCCCCTCGAGTAAGGTGGGAACATCTTCCCAGCAGCACTGTGGGGTCAGGCCGGAGCCGGGGTGTGTCACGATGCCCTCTCCCCCGGACGCCCCCCTGCCTTCCTAAGCATGTGGGGCTTCTGCTGTGTGCTGGGCTCCCAGCAAAGCCTCCAGGCCTCCACCCCCCAGCCACTGAGGGGCCCTTGCTCCTCCTAGACTCAGTAGCCATGGTTTGCGGCTTTCCCCTCCCCCCCAACACCCCTCACAGGGCACTGGAGCACCCAGGGAAGCAGTTAGTTTGATAGGGCTCTGAGGAGGGCTGGGGGGGGGAGGTGCTGGTGGGGTGCCAGGAAGTGGGATGTTAAAAGCCCAGAGGGCAAATGCCAAAAACCCAAACCCTCGGTGATCAAAGACTGGCACTCGGAGGCCCTTTAGAAACATCAGTACAAATCCGTTCCATGCAAACTGGCACTGCCTCGAGCTACAAAGGACCCACTCCCCGAAACCACCCGTTGGGGATTTGCTTGGAGGGGCCGGGAACCCTCTGGGGGCTGGTGAGGGTCAGCTAGCCAGCGAGCTGGGCACCCATCCTCAGCCTCCGCCTGCCCTAGCGGGCCTCCAGCAGCCCCCGGCCCCCTGGCCTGTGTCCCTTGGTGCCCCCTGCCCTGGGGGCGGGGCGCGCCACTGCCTCTTGTCTCCCTGTTCCGTTTGGTTTTTTAACTTGAGTGCTTTTTGGAATCGTTACAAACGAGCCTCTGTCCTACCTGTGCCTGGGGGGGGGGAACCACAAAAAGAAATCTTGAGATTTTTGAGTGTTGTGGGTTGTTTTCTCCGTTCAGTTTCTCTCTTTATTATAACTTGGATTATGAAACTAAACTTTAACCCGAAATTAACCCTGCCTCTCTCCCCACCCCCATTCTCCTTGACTTCATGGCAAGTTTAAAGGGCAGCATGGGGTTCTTTGCGAGTCTGAGAGCGGTCTCCCCATAGTCTGTGCCCCCCTCTGCCCTGCCCCCACCCTCTCACGCCCCACCCCCACCCCCAAGAGCCAGGCAGGAGTCCCATCCATGCCCCCCGCCCCCTAACTCCTAACCCCAAACTCCAGAGCCATCTCCAACCACTCTTTTTTTTCCAGGATCAGTGGTGTTTTATTTGTAGCCATTTCCATCGGGAGCCAAGTCTCCCAGGGGCCATTCGAGGTCAGCCATGCTCATCGCTGCACTGTTAGTGAATTCTATTCAGGAGCGTGCTCCCAGACCGCCTGCCCCACACCAGCCTAGGGTAGCGCAGGGAGTAAATCCTCAACTCGGAGGTGCCTGCCCCCAAGGGTGCGGGCTCAGCCAGCAAGACACAGGGCACCCCTCGGTGCTGCCTGGGGGTCAGGGGCTTGGGGTGTGCCCCGGGGCAGCGACTAGACGGTGCCTGCCAAAGTCAGACCGCCACCTGGGCTGGAGGACACCTGCCCCCGTGTAGACAGGGCAGCCCAGCCCCTCACCTCCATCCCCCCTTTGGACCTGGAGCAGGGTTACAAGATGGGTGGGGAGGAGGATCTCTGCCTGTCTTTCTTTCAGTGCGTTTTGGCCTGTAAGGACTGTCCCCTCCCTCCTCCTAGAAGATAATCTGGACTCCGAGCCTGGTGGGATGGCCAATTACTTACCTGTTGTAGTGGCCCCTTGGTGGCATTTTGGCAAGTACGTGAAAGGGGCCGCCCAGACGCTTCTGGGTTTGTGCATCAGCCTAGGCCAGCAGATGGTCACGGACGGCTGACCGCCCAGCTCTACCTCCACCTGCCCCTGCGACCCTGTCCCACGCATGCCAGCTCCTTCCAGCGGGACGGGGACGCTCCTTCAGCCTCCCGAGCAAGCAGCCTCCGCCATTGGAGGGCGTCACAAATTCAGGCTCATTCTCTTCTAGGAAGAAGCTGGCTCATGGGGTCTGTGGAGTACCGACCTTGAGCTTGGTGCTCTGCTGAACCCAGCAGGTGGTTCAAAAAGAGTAGGAAACGAGGCCTCTGCTCCCCAGGGGCTGGCTGTCAGACTTGGTCCAGGGATTAGGCATCCAATGGAAGGCCCTATTTTGCCTTTCATTTTTGTCTAGCTTCACAGCTTTGGGGTTTTTTTTTTTCTTCCATGTTATGACGTACTGGGGGAGCTTCCTGAGGTACCGAGGGCTGTGGGGGTAAGAAGCAGCTTCGATTTTGCTCAGCTTGGCAACTCGCATCTGTCAGGGCTATGGTGTCAGGGTAGGAGGTCCAGGGGGCCTTGAGCTCTGCACCCACCTCAGCCAAGTCCTCGGGGCCAGCCTGCCCACCTTTTCCTTAAGTCACCCCGATCTGAGGTGAGCAGGGCTCAGGTGACCCCCCCAGGGGAAGTCCCTGCCGACTCCTAGATAAGTTCACTAGCAGTGGTCACTTTTCTTTTACCTTCACCCAGGAGTCTGAAATGTCATCTTTTCTTGTGCTCAGTCGAGAGTTTGTTTGTTTATTTTGATCGTATTCATTCAGTTCCAATGGCCTCATCATGTCCCACCCGAACCTAAATCCAGTTTGGTAAGCGACCCCACCCCCCACCCCCTACCCACACGCAGGTGAGGGAAGTGGTTTGGATTTTCAGGCTATTTTATTTCTGGGTGACATCATGGGTGGGTCTGTGTATCAGTCGAAGAGCTTCTGAGCCCCCTGCCCACCCCCAGCCCGTCTCCGGCCCCAGCCAGGACCCCTTACTGTACTTTATACTTGCCAGCTTTATTCCAATCTAGTAACATGAGTTCCTGACGGTGGTGGTGAGTGCGAGAGTCATGTTTCTGTTGTCTTTTCTCTTGCTTGGTTGGGGCTGCGGTGAGAGAGTGTCTCTGAGGCATACTTTCCCGCCTCTCTTACACTAGGATCTGCACACCTCCTCTCAAACACTCTTCTGAGCACGCTCAGCGGGAAGGTTTGTCCACACCTATTAATCCTCTCTCAGTGTCCAGCTTCCTGTTAGTACCAGCTGGTTTGCATGTTTTTGCTTGTTCAGATGAAACAGTTCAAGAAACAAACTCATATCCAACTCTCAAGAAATGTCTTTTTTTGTACACTTTCGTTTTCGATTTTTTTTTTATTAGTTACAACTCCAAAACACCTGTTGTCCAGTAAAACATTTCACACCTCCCCTGCCTGTTCTTAGAGTGTATGTATCTGTGGGACTGAACTAAATGCATGCACTGTAGTAGATGTTCTGGTAGCCGTAGCTGCAGTTGTAGAACATGCATTGTTGAGTTGATATTACAGGGTCTGCCACAGCCCGGCACGGCACGGCTGTCTGAAGGATAGCGTGGGGCGACCAGGAAGAGAGGGGGCTCCATATTTTCAACGTTGCCAAGGGGCGCTTGGATCCATGTTCTCGCCATCAGCCACCACCACCTCCCCTCACACTCCCTGCTCCCCCGGTCCAGCACCGGGTCACCACCCTCAGCCCTAGGCTTCCTGAGATCTCTGTTGATAGTGACCAACGCTAGCAAAAGAGAACGGAACCAGGATTGCGAGGAGTCTGAAAGTTCTTCCTTGTTCTTGTCTTCCTCAGATGGTTCTTGAACAGAGCAGGTCTTCTCTTGTTTCTTAAGGCCTACCATCAAGGCTCCTCCAAGCCCTCTGCGCCTTGAGCCCTCTGCCAGCTCACATCCGGCCCTTCAAGGAGACAGGTCCACGTGGCAGTCCTGTGCGGTCTAGTCCCTGGGGTGGAGGGAAAATGAGTCATGGCGGGGAAAGGGATTCAGATCTTAAGATCCTCGGTCTGCAGACAGGGAATGCACTGGGTCGTAGTGAAGGTTAGCATTTCTTCTTAAGGTTGGTGAAGATAAAGGAGACGCCTTTATTTGAGCTCTCCAGGGGGCGGGGGATCGGGGGAGTAGCGTGACATTCCTAGTATGGAGGTTACTGGCACAGCTTCATGGGGAGGAGGAGGGTAGGGGACAGGAGGACCCTGAGACATTTAAAGAGGAGGCCACAGTTCCCTCCATCTCCCTGGTCCTGCAGCCTCTGCAGGGCTCAGGGGCGTGTGCGATCAGTATCTCCAGACACACCATCTCCCCGACATTAACGGTGACAAGCTGTAAAGGAGTGCCAGAGGTCTCTTAGAGCCTTGGGAGATGGCCCTGATCTTTACAAGTTACTGGCACGGGAAGTAATAGCCAACCTGGGACGTGCTCTTTAAGTCAGGCCAGTGGGTGGCCTCTGCCATACTGCCACAGGAGGACGCCAGAGGAATCTGAAGCTTCAGGGTAGAAGTTACTTGTTATGGGAGGCTGAAGCCCAGGAAGCCACGGAGTCCGTGCAGTTCCCCCAAAGAGTGCGAGGTGTCACCGTGGGATGGCAGCTCCACAGAGAGCAGCGGCACGTGGAAGCCCATGGCTTCATCGGCACAAGCAAGGATTGCACGCGAGCAGGCCAGGTGGCCATGGGACAGAACAAGGCCCCGGAAGGCAAATCTGGGAAGAGCCGTCCTGAAGGGGGGTAAGGGTGGGCAGACGGCAGAGAGGACAAAAATCCCCCTTAGTGGCCCAAATCCTAAGTCTGCCTCGGCCAGGAAGACGGCTTTGCTACCCTGTGACCAGACATCCTAAAGGTTTCGGTGCCAGTAGGTAAAATGGACAAAAGTAAAACGCAAGTCAAGACATAGACTACCTAGTTGAACTTGGACCATAAAGAAAACGCATTGGGGAGGAGGGTAGATGCAGGTGCTCACGAAGCAGGCGTGCCCGTCCCACCCCTCCCAGGATGGTTTCCACATTCCCCGTGACAGCCTTCACCTTATTTGTGTGAGGGACTGAGGGGCATGAGCAGTAGTGTCCCCCACACAACCCTCCAGCCGCCGGAGGGAGCCGGGAATTGTTTGCATCGTTTGTGCCATAAGCTTTAGGGTCTCCAAGTGTTGCTTTCTACAAGCATGCACTGAAGGTTTGCTTTGTGGCAGGCACCAAGGAATATAAAGTCAGATGACATTTCTTGCCTGCAGTGGTCTGAGAATCTAGATCCCTCCTGCTGCGAGTCCCGATTTCCCATGATGCATTGCTTCCCGTCAGCTTCATTTAAAAAAGGAAAATGGATCACTGTGCTGCCTCCATTTCTGAAGATGGCTTTCCCGCACTGCCATCAATAGGATCCAGTGTCCAGGAAGGAGGGCTGCAGGGCAGTATCTCTTCTTTCCCACCCAGACTCCCTGTGGCTAGCAGCAAACATCCACTGGGACCTGGGGCCTCAAGATGGCCACATGTGGGCATAGGGTCATGGGGGCGCCCTCTCACTGGGATAGAGCCACATCTGTGTCCGTGGAATAGAGCCAGTGCACTAGCCCAGAGGGAGAGCAAATCCGTGACCTGTTATGACCAGCTGCTGCAACCAGCCAGACTTACCCAAAAGACCTTGCCCAACCGAACGCATGCCTCCCAGTCTGTGGCCTTGTGTTCTGGGGATGGGCACCTCGTTTCTCAGTTTGTCATGAAACTCTTCGTTCCTGGGAGAGCCGGGTCTTTCACCAGAGAGAGTCCAGCATTGGATTTCAGTAACCCCAGTGAATTTATAATAATGTGCTGAGCTGCCCACTGCTGACCTCAGCTTCATTCATTTTCCAAGGGCTTTGGGACCAGCCCCGTTGAGGATAAAATACATCAGCTGTAATCAATAATTTTGTAATGGAAACACCATGCACTTGATAAATCAACTCTAGTGCAATTAGTGACTAGTCTTGAAGCCCAGACCTGAGTATAAGTTAATCCTTAGGTGAATGGAGTGGGGGAATGTTAATGGTCTTTTAAATCAGTGGAATCATCTTCAGAGGGTGACACATCTGTGCCTGTCCCCCGAGCTGGGCAGCCCTCTCTCTCACACTGGCTCAGGAGCCCAGGCCCTTTTGTGTGCAGGAGGGGTGGGATGTGGGGCCCCTAAGGAGCATGTAAAGCACACGAGATGGGCAGAGGGACCCCTTCTTTGCCCCCGGGGCCGGCTGGGGCTACTGCAGGGTGTGGCAAGGCCCAAAAGCTGCCAAACCCACATGTTGGTGAGAGTCCTCAAAGGAACACAGACCTGAGTGCATCATGGTCCCTTACGTTTCTTCAGAGTTTCGATGGCCATGACCATAGCTAGCCCATGAGACGGGCAGGAAGGCAGAAGGTTCGGGCCTGGCTTTACATGTTTGTTTTTAAGAGAAAGCTGATCTGCGAATGGCTGTGTGACTTACTCAAAGCCACACAGCCGGTCACTGAGAGAGCAAGGCTTTGGTCAAGGGTGAACCCTGAACTTCACCCCCTTTAAGAGGCCCTGCAGAGAAACCATGTTTGTTTCTGATGTACTCGCCTGCTGCCCAGAGGCCCCTGACATGCACATGTGAGCTTCACTGGGAGAGCCCAGGGGCCGGCCTCGGAGCCGGCGCTGTGTCCGCAGGGGACTTGGGCCCCAGTGCCTCACAGTCGCATCTTTCAGATGTAGATTTCCAAACTGGGCCCAGGGCACATCCACCACGGAATTTAATTCAGCAGCTATTTATTGACTGTATAACAACAGTAATTATTATTACACGTGGCAGGCACTGTCCTGGGCCTTGAGGCAGGGAGCTTTGGGGTGCATCAGAAAACCCAACTCAGCCTGGTTAAACGTTATGGGAGACTTGAAGGTCCATGGAAGGGTGGGCCTCATGTGCAGTCTGCGCAGGGGAGTCTGCCGTCCTCTTAGTTCCGCCCTTCTTTTCGCTTCAGTATTGTCCAGTATTGTCTTCACGTTAGCTTCCCTGTGGTGCCAAATGGCTACAAGTTTCCTTCTTCATATCAGCCTGTCTAGAGGAAGAGGGGGTCAGATGGTCTCAAATTCTTGCAGACCCCAGAGCTTTGTGCTATTTGGCTAAGGCCTGGTTGGGGAGAACCAGTCACCGGGAGTGGGATCCATGACCCCCACACCCCGAACTGAAGAGCCCGAGAAGGAAGGATGCCCAGAGGATAGTCTGTCTGGGTGCTGATAAAGGCGAGTAAGGGAGCCTGTTGCCAGGTGGACAAGCGTGAAGCCCACCACAGCCCTGGAATCTCCTAGATGAAAACAGAGCACAATCTCTGCCCCCCGAGTATCTCCCAGCCTCACAGGGAGGCTAACGGGTACTTACAATATGACGCCGTAAGTCCAGCAACAGAAGGGGCACAGAGGAGGAAGTGATTGGCTTTGGGAAGTCAGGGAAGGTTTCACAGGGGAGTGACTGTCTCCACTTTGAAAGGACAAATAGGAGCTCCCCAGGAGCCAGGGGGGACAGCATGTGCAAAGCCACCAGAGCCCAAACCAGAAGCCCTGCAAATGGTTCACTCCTACTAGAGTATAAAATGCAGTGGGGTAGGGATGGGGCGTGGGGAGCCAGAGCAGGGGGCCTTTGGTGACACGTAAAAGAGCCTGGGTTCACACACCCGGGAGCTTTGGAGAGGCCCGAACCCAGGAAGTGACATCAGATCTGGATGTTAGACCTTGACAGCAGGCTAGATTAGAGGAAACTAAAAAGCAGGAAGATGAGTGACAGATCATGGACAGTAGACGTTCCAGAAGTGTTCATATATCACTGCCCAATAAGGGGTCTCCGGCCTTTTGCTCTTACCCATTAGCTGATTAACTGTGGGCTCAGCATCACTCTGGGGTCTGGGGTGGGATGCAGGATTTCAGGGCATGGTCCATGCCTTCCACAAGCTCCCAGTCTTCTGGGGCGGACACGGCACACGATTGTTACAAGAGCTGGTCTTCAGTGAGAACACATTCCTGGCTGGTCGGAGAGCACTCAGCAGGCAGGGAAGCTCCGATAGGAGGCAAGACTCAAAGTAGATCCTAAAGGGTGTGGTGTGAGGGGTAGCAGCCAATGCTTGGGGGACAGTGGCAGGCTGTCTGATGGGCAGTGGGGGTATAGGCTCGATGAAGTAGAGGCAGGCTCTAGAGCCTGGGAGACCTTAAACTCCAGATCGATACCATTCTACTGGTGGGAGAAAGGAGGTCATATGCTTTATGGTGGTGGAACTTGGCAAGGACAGAACCAGCTAAGGAAGATCAGCTGGGCACCAGCCCCCCCCCCCCCCACAACACAGCTCTGTCCTCCCTAATCCCCCCGGCTGGGGATGGGTTTGCAATCTGGAGCAAGGTTAGGGGAGCAAGCCGATGTAGGGGGGCATTCGGTCACAGTACTCTGCCTCAGTTTCCTGTGACTCTCCTTTGCTTCTGCCAACAAGCTATTACCCATTCCCTGCTTGGGGCTGCTGATTCCCACTCCCGGGCCCTCATGGCAGCCTCTGTCCTTCTCTCTGCTCCCTCCATTAAAATTGGCTCAGACTGCCAGGAAGCCACACATGATTAACCCTCGCTGGAGTGCCCCTCCTCAACACAACACTGTATCCTCAGCCTTCTTCCTGATCGGTGAGGTCTTCTGGATGAAAGGCAGGTTCTGACTCTGGAATATGTTTTGCATATATCCCAGAGTGGTGCCTGCCTTCTCCACCAATATAAACCATCCGTTTGTATTTACCTCCAGGAGGCAAAGTCAGCCTCATTCTTAGTGTAGATGAGTAATTATTATGCAGTTGGAGAAAGCAGAAAATAAAGGGGCCCTCTGTTTCTGAATGCTTATTAATATTAATAAAAAGGTCTCCCCTTGCCAGCTTGGGGTCCTGCAGCACAGGAGGTGGGCGAATCATGCTTTTGAACAGCCATGATTGGCTGTTGGAGTTAGATCTGTCAGGATGAGAGAGCCACGATGAAATCCACTCTACAGCATGGATGGGAGGGTTCCAGCCAGCATCTCAACATTCACCCCTGTCCGGGAGGTCCCTTAAGGGAAGGAGATGTTCCAAGTGATTGATAGAGTGCTAGAGTCACTTCCCAGCCAAGTAGAATACATGATGCTAATAGTAATATGCCGAGCACTGTGCTAAGCCTACCTGCCTTACCCCCATGTAATTCTCATAATCCTATGATGAGGGCACTATCATTCTCTTTCCCGTTTTTAAACATTTTTAAAACGGTGGCTTGTAGAGGTGGTGGAGACAAGATTGGAACCTGGGTCTGTCTCGTCACATCAGTGCTCTCAACCGTGTCAGCAGATGCTCATCGCACCAGCCCCTTGGATTCCTGAGCGGGGGTCTGCATTCTTCACACATACTCAACAGAACACCGCCGCTGCCCATCAACTTAATTCTCCGTATCCTTGGGGGAAGAGAGACCCCAAAACCACTTATAAGAGGCGTCAGGAAGCATTATCTGCACATTTTTGCCCCAGCTTCTGCTGTTGCAGACTTAAGGTCATGGTTCTGTCTGGGTTTGGCTGACATTTCTGATCTGGTTTCCGGTCCCTACATCCTTTTCAGACCACAGGCAGACAAAGGAGGCCCAGAGGAGGCGTGGTCGGGTAAGAGGGAGCCAGCCTGAAGGTGATTATTATTATTTGAAAGGAGCCTTTAGCTAAAGCCTGAAGGAAGTTAGCCACTGCCCAAAAGAAACAAGGCGATGGAGCAAGGGAGGGCCTCTTTGGGCCTGACGGACCTTCTCCCGTTCTCGTTCTCCGGAGGGATGAGTCAACATCGCTTCCTGTGAGCGCCCAGGCCTGAATCTGTAAGGTCGCTGGGAAGCCGAGGATTGGCCACCCAGTTGCTGGGGCTTTGCTTTGGGCCAATGCCGTGGAGGGGCGGGGCCGGAGGCGGGAGCACCAGGATCCTCGGCCAATCGTCCCGCAGCGAGGCTGGGTCCCGGTACTATGGCAACGGCGAGCAGGGGCTCATTTGTTTTGTAGATGAGTAATTACTACGCAATTAGAGAAAGCTAAAAATAAAGGGGCCCTTTGTTCCTGGTTACTTATTAATATTAATAAAACGGTCTGTCCAGGTCTGTGGTAAGCAATCAGCGCAAACCTGTCTGCCTGTGGTAGAGCACTGTGGGAGGCGAAGGCTGCCCAGCCCCGCTCTCGGCTCTCTTTCTAGAAGTTCTTTTCAACTGCAACCTGCCGAGGGTTGGCTTTCCAGGCCGTGGGGGAAAGAGAGGCTGAGTCTTACAGACCCACTCAGGATGCCCCGGAGTCAGGGGTCAGGCACTGACCCAGGGGAAGGGTCTGGCAATGTCAGCCCACCTCCAGAGAAAAGACTAGAAACAGAGTGGCAAAACCAAAAAACCTGGACCGACATTGGAGGATCCAATTTTGTGGTGTATCCTTGGACACATTGTTTGACTTTTCTGGGTCTAGATTGTTTAGCTCCAGGTGCATGAAATAGTCTTTAAACCTTCCACTGAGGCAGCCCCTGAGATTTCAGTGTCTCCTCGATCACCTGACTTGAAGAGAAACAAGTCCGGCTTGGATATAACTTGCTGGAGGGTTACATCGTCTTCAGGGACTGGCCCCACAGCAGTCCATGCTCAGGTCTTGGGGACAGAAACAGTTCAGAGGCTTCTCTTATGTCCCTTCACCTTCCCAGGATATGGGGTTGCCTTGTGGGTTGATCAGATAAGGATGATAAACAATTTTTTAAGACGATTAGAGCATGGGAAGAGCAGGGACAGGAAGATGTGATTCTGGTCTAGCTTTTGCCACTCCACAGGCTAGGGGATTTGGGGGCAAAGGGTTTCAGACTAGAGGGTGCTTGAGGACCTTACAACTCTGTAGCTCTATATTGCTAGTTTCCAAAGCTCTAGATCCCTTGTCATGGGAGGTGACAGTGACAGTGCCTTAAGAGCTGAGAAGAGTGGAGAGAAAGTCAGGGGCTTCCAGATGATGAGAATGCATTTGAAAACAGTCCTGCATTTTTTTTTTCGTGCATGAAGGCAGTGGGAGGGACAGAAATCTTTCCACAATCGTGTATCGCTGAAAAAAATCTGTTGTTAAATTTCCATCCTTGGGTGTGGTTGGTTAAACTTTTAGGACTTGGCGCTCTGGTTGGCATTTATTAATAAGGGTGGACCTGTTAACAGCTACTGTCGGTGAGCAAGACTGAGCTGGGGGCACAGTGGCTCTTGAACTGTGCGGCGTGTTAGAATCACGTGGAGAATTTTTTAAAGTCCTGGGCCACACTGCAGACCCATCAAATCAGAATCTACCACTGTCAACTCCAAGCCTCAGTCATAGTTCAAGCTCCCTTGATCAAGTCCAATGTGTAACCGTGGACGCAAGCACCAGCAGGTTCTTGCCAGATGCAGAGTCTCACACCATCCCTGTGACTTCATTATCAGCATCCATACCTCACGCGTGGATCAATAGAGCCACGCCAGGCAGTCCTCCTACCTCCTCTCATGACCAAGGAGAGGTGGCCTGAATCCTGAGCCCGGGGCCGTCCCGCCCGCCACTGGACCAACAGGCCATGAAGTCCATCCCTCCAGGGCAGGCTGAAGGGGTCTTCGTCCTCACCGATAGGACGGGGCCTGTCCTGGCTGAGATTAGGGAGCATGTACATATACAGCCGACGGCCTGGAGCAGCCATAAACGTGGAAACAGCTGCCCTCCTTGACTATCTGATGAATGGGGGCCTTTTGGTAAGGTCGGAGCTTGTTTGTTATTAAACAAGAAACATGAGAAACTAGAAACATGAGAGGGAGCTGAATGACTCCGTGCTTGGCTAATTAGTGACATGTATGCGCCCGTTTTGAACTTCAAGGACACAGAGCTATTAGCGTTTACATCAAAAATGGATTAAACTCCTGTGCCTTTATAATCATTAAAGACAGGCTGCTCAAGTGGAAAGCCTTTTTTATAGGTCCTTAAGGGGCTGCCCTTTGGACATCCTCCCCACCCTGCCCCCTGGTGGTGAAGCCCCACAGCAAATACTGATAGTCCGGGGGCAGTCCAGCTCCCCAAAGGACTGCCCTCAGCAGAAAGCCGTGGTCTTCCGGGACCCACACCAGCCCTCTGGTCACACATTCCACAGCAATACTACTCTGTGCCGGGCCTGTTCTGCGGTGTGGCCCAGAGGAGGGTGGTCTAGTCCTTAGGGAGAGAGCCAGCCCCCTATCTCAGGTGGCGGGCATGGCCCAACCCCAGGCAGCCCCCAGTCTGATGGGGGAGACATTGCCGCCAGGGAGCTTTCCAATTTGGAAAGAGCAACAGAGCCCCCACCCTCAGGAGCCGGCACTCCAGCATGGGAGCTCTGGTGCCTTGCCCCTGCAGCCTGTCTGAAGCAAAGAAAGATCCAGATAAACCCAAGCTGTCTTGTCAGACGGCTTCCTGTAGGGAAGGGCTGCTGAGTAGCAGGATTCTGTGTGAAGAGCACCGGGAAGTTGCCTTGACCTAGTTCGAGCTCACATTCAGTCCTGTTACAGACACTTTTCAGGCATGTTCCCTCACTGCTCCAGCCCTCGGTTTCCTCATCGAAAACCCAGAGCCATAGGACCGATCTTGCGAGTTGTTACGGGCATGAAAAAAGATGGTATTAAGCACCTACCAGTGTACCTGGCACACAGTAGGTGCGCAGTAAGTGTTAGTTCCCTTTCCAGCCTGGTACCGTTAGAAGCTACAGCTTCTAGAACTGTGTGCCTCGTGCCCCGAGACCCCGAGGCTTTCCCCTGCTGCACCTTCCCTAACTGGGCTAGGGTGCGATCAAATTCTCACCAAGCTTTCATCATGACTAAGAATGCTACAAGTGTGTCATTCTGGCCTTGGATTTCTGGGGCATCACGCAGAAGGGGTCCACTGAGCCTGCAGTGAGTGGAATCACAAGATCCAAGCTAGGACCTGACACCTCTGGCTGAGGACAGGCAGGCTGGAAATCAGTGAGTGAGCACACACAGCCCGGCAGCACCGGGGGTGGCCGGGGTCACATGGGGAAGAGCCACACCACTTTCTTTTTTGACAAGATAGAACTGGATGCAGACCCAAGCTCAAAACCAAAGCAAGGGACCTTCTCAGGACTGAACTAGAAGACGCTTGGAGCAGCCGGACTGTTTGGGAGAGAGAGAGGCGGAGATGGAGAGGGAGTCCTCCCTGGCTCTGTGCTCCCTGTGTATATTTCCTTTCGGTGCTCAGGTCAGGGACGCCGGGATCGGAAGCAGGGGCCTCTTGCCATTGCCCCGCCGGGTGGCAGTGGAGGCCGAGGCCTGTCTCCCCCAGGGCTGCGTGTGCAGCGGCCAGCCGGCTCAACGCCGTGTTTCATGGGTGCCGGTGGCTACTGGGTGGCCTCCCCATCTTGCCTCTTGCAAGTTCTAACCCCTGTGGGCCTAGAGTCTGAAAGCGGTTCATTTAGAGAAGGGGCAGCAGGATGTGAGTGTTAAAGCCGCTTGCTTCAGCCACGCCATGAACATCTGGGCTTCTCAGGTTCAGTGCTCCTGTTTCCCGAGATGCTTTAGAGGTTCAGGGCCAAGGCGCTGTTGAATCACCCATTTATTTCAGAGAGGGATCCTGGACCCCGCTTGCGTTTGAGACCAGAGTCCTGAGCCGCGGCAGCTTGCCTTCAGCGGTGAAGGAGGTCCTCCAGCGGTGGAGGCATTGCAGAGCAAGCACCAGGCCCACCCCAGAGAGCCCTGGCGTGGCCTTCCCTTCCCTGATGGCCCTCTCCCCCTTCTTCCTTAGACACATGCAAACAGGGTCTGTCCCTTGGAACCCTTGGGGTCTGGGAGAAACAGGAACCTGACAGCGACTCCATTTGCTCTCATGCATGACAAAGCCTGGTTTCTTTGGTTTCAAGGCTATGCCATGCCCCGAATTGACACCTTGAGCAGATGGCATTTAACCACTAACGCCTCTCCTCCCCTCACCTACCTTCCCAACCAACCCTGGCCTGGCCCTTTGTGAAGGGGAAGCACATCCACAGACCAGGGCCGATCATTAGCAAGAGCATCAAGATAGAGAATGAGCTATTTTCTGTTGAGATTGTATCTCAACATAAAGTACGTAGTCTTCGCCACGAAGCTCTCAGATGGGCTCATTCTGGGTGTTTGGGGCTTTCTCCTCACACTGATCTGAGGAGGAGGAGGAATCTCCACTCTTAGCACATGATGTGAGGGATTCAGAGCCGCCCGGGAGTGAAGTTATCTCTTCAGAGGGGTGTGATTTGACCCGAAGCTTAGACCATTCTATGTAACTTATCGGTCCCTAATCCTCAGTTCTGCCGTCCCTCAGCTCCCTCCCCGACACGTGGCAGTGTGAACCGGCAGACCTCAGTGTCAACCTCAGGGTCCAAGGCGCACTCAGTTTTGAGAGAGCAAGTGGAAACCGCAGTCTTCTAAGACTGTGGCACCGCAGTAGTCGACATTTGAAGTATTTGTGACACTGACTTTCCTGTCAGCCCGCTGGATGAGCAGACACTCTCCGTGTGTCCTCTGCGGTGTTTAAGATGAGCCAGGCATCTCTGGATGTGTCCAGGCTTGTTGATACTGGGCTGTGTTCATACCTCCCGGTAATATATTTGTTTGTGTATCGAGACGGAAAAGAAAACATCATCACGTCACTCTCTTAATCCTCCCCTAGTTTTAAAGTGTTTCTTCTCCTTCCCTTCGCTTGAATTTTAGCAGAGCGTATATATAGTATATTAAATTGACTGTCCCTGCATCTGGGCCCCTGAACTGATGTGATTCTAATTTAGTGTGTCAAACAGTTTTCCCAGGTTGGATGTATTGCTGGTCCCCTCTCTCTATCTCTCCCACCTTCAGGCTGAGCTCTGGAAGGCAGGTTGGAGCCAGGATCCCTGGGATGTAGTGGCCGGGCAGACTGCTGGCCTAGAATCCCCACCCCACCCCCCCACCCCCGCCCCTTGCTCTGCTGGAGATGCGTTGTAGTAATTCACAGCTGAGTTTTTCTCCTTCTGTCAGCAGGAACAGGATTATCTCTTCATGCTGACCTTTCCCATTTGACCATCTGCATTAGTTTATAGCAGGCACTATATCCACAGGGCACGGAGACTTCAAAGGGGGCCCCTCAACTCTGTTCCCAGGAAGGCCTTGGCTGCCCAGCCACCATTCTTCAGAGCCCGTGAGCAAGGAGTGGCTGGCTGCTAAGAGGGACCCATGATGGCCTCCACTGTTGACAGCCCGTTGGCACTGGGGACCCAGCATCCCTGAGCACCCAGTGTTGTAGGGGAATAGAGGCAGGTCACTCTTGTTCGGGAGAACATAGGGCCCCGTGAGAGCCCGGAGGGCACCCCACCTGTTCACATACCTAGCCTTAAGGAGCACCCTGCTAATATGGGAGACATTCTCTGCTGCATGGAGCTTTAAATGAAGGCAGATAGAAGCACAATATGGACAAGATGAAGGGAGAGGGGCAGTGACTTTGACCTCGTTTTCTCTGGCATCCACCTGTCTATGCAGCCCCTCCACTCATTCCTTTTTCAGTTTCTTTACATTCTTTAAAACAAACAAAACCCCTAAAACCCAGTGTGCTGAATGAACACAGCCCTGCCCTCAAAGAAGATCACAGGGGCTTCTGCTCCTAGCCCTCCATTCAGTCGGGAGCTGGGGGTGGGGAGTGAGAGCCGTGAAACTCCCTTCCCCTTGGCCCTGAAATGCATGGTGTAATGAGTTCTGTTTTGGCAGCATGCTGCCTTCTGAACTGGGCTGGGCGAGGACGGGCCCACCATTGCATTTGTCTGGCCCTAAGCAGCACGTACTCTGGACATGCACCATGAGCCACCAGGGCCTCCCCACTGAGATGAGACCTGGCAGCTGCGGATAATTTGCAGGGCAGATGATTGAAAATGTCTTGAGGGCTGGCCCTGCCCTTGGGCAAAATGTGAGACCCACCAAGCCAGGACGTAGGTCTAGCCTGGGGACTTGGCAGCGCCCTGGCTTGTCCCGGATATGTGGGCTGAGCTCATCCAGAGAAGATTTGGTAAACAGCTCCTTTCTCTGGGTCGGTAATAATCCAGTTTTCAGGCCTTGGAGCCAGACAGAGATGCCCTCCCGGGGGGTCACCCCGCATGGCTCTGGGCTCTTGCTTTTGCCTCAGGTCCAGTGGCATCACTTAGACATCGTGCAGATATCTGGGCTTCTGTACTTTTCCTAGACCTACAGTGAGGCTGCTCTGATTCTCCCTCTCCTACGACTTCCCCACCCCTGGTGACTAATTGCACTCTCAACCCAACCCCTCCGACCACAGCTGGGCAGAGCCACGTGCAGACTGTGTGCCCGCTGGAAGGCAAGCATCTCCCTGGGCTTGCATCTCGTACCCACGAGCTTTATATCCAGGCCCTCCAGCTGAGGCTCTAAGCCTGCAGGATGGACCTCTGTGAAGGTCTCTGGGCTTTCCTGGACCAGCCATCGAGGTGTTTTATTCCTGTGATAGGCAAGAAGTTCCTCCTTTTATCCAACTCTAACTTTAAGTCAGATGCATTTCCTCCTCTTGCTGACCTCAGTGAGGTTCCACATCCTTGCTTTCCTGTCCCCCGCCCTTGTCTCAGAGTCCTTCATCAGGTCCAGTGGGATTAAACGCACCAGATACTTGAAGTGGGCCCCTTTGTAAATCACTTCCTGATTTATATGGCCAGTGAGTTGTATTTTCCTATATCAGATTTTCCTAAATCTGCCTATGGTACCTGCCTTATGGGGCTCTGCTTACACAACTATTTTAAAAATAGTTTTCAGCTTGACAAGTTGGAAACCATTTTCTTTCTCACCGCAAGCCACTGAGAGGCAGACTAAGGCAGACAGCACTCACATGGTACAGATGGGGACTCAGGCGGGTGAGGGGTTTACCCCAAGGCACACAGCCCTGAGGTCAGGGCCGGGGTCACACTCAGGTCTTCTGACTCCAAGTCCAGTGTTCCTTTTCTCAATGCCACAGCTGCTTCCCTGAGCATACCGGCTGCCTGGGCCCAGAAAGCCCAGAGGATGCTGGGGCTGGGGCTGGGGGTGAGGGGTGAGGAGGAACCTGTCTGGGATTAAACTGCTGGGGATGCTGCCCAGAGCCGCTGATGGAGAGGTAGCCCTGCTCCCCACAGCGACCCCCCCCAAACTGCCAGCCCGGTGCCAGACTCGCCCCATGCCACTTAACACTCACACCTCCTGCTGCAAAAATGCCAGCATGTTTGCAAGACGGTGTCCTTTCCTGGGACAGGAGGCATAACGTCCCAATTTATAAAACAGCACTGTCTATTCAGCAACACATGCCAACACACACATACACACATGCACGTGCGCACGCCTCTGTATCTGAGCAGTAGACAGGGTACCCTTGCCCATTGAGAGTGATGTCCAGTCCCCTCTTCCTGACCCAGCCTGGCTTGTGGGACTATTTCCAGCCTCTCAAAGTGAGGCTCACTGCTGGAGCAAAGGCACCCTCCACCAACATACTTAATGAGAATTGCCTGAAGGCTGATTTCCATAGAATGCATCCTCAGCTCAGGGACTCAGTGTCTTGCTTTCTCTGCTTTCTCGTCCTGCCTCTCAGGTCACAGCTCAGAGGCAGAGATGTCCTTCAGTGACTCCCCTTCCTCTGTACCAGCTAGTGATCAGTAGGAACTTCCCTAAAGAAGAACCCTATTTTGTCCCTAATGCCTTGCCAGGTGCAGCTGCTGACAGGTCTGCATGCAAAGTGGCGCTCCCCACTCTCTCCTGAGCAGGGAGTGACCGTCGCTTGCTAGGAGCCTGCCCAGAGATGCGCAGGTGTCCGGATGGCTTCCTTGGGGACATTAACCTGCTCTCTGGAGCCGGGGTCTTCTGCCTACAGAGAGATGAGGAGGGAATTGTTGGCTGCAGAGCACTGAGCTGTGGCTCCTCTGGCCCCCCAGCCCAGCACTGGGTGCCTACTGTCTGCCAACTGTGCCCTCTGGCGGGGACCCGCGGCCCCCCGTCTTTTACCCGTGGCTGGGAGGAGAGCTGCAAGGTGACTTTGAGCAGGGATCGGGCGGGCACTATGAGGATATGGGAGTTGGGGATTAGAGCTGCATTCTAATAGGGTGCCTTCTTCACAGTGTCATTCGCTGGCAGGTGACTGAGCGGGGAGGGGTGTTGTACGCTAAGAGGAGCGGTGTATTGTGAAATCCCTTCAGGCAGGCTGGTAAGCTGTAGGCCCCCGGGCACACAGAACAGAGAGAGAGGTAGCGGGATGGGCAAGTACCCCGAGCCCTCTGTCTTCTAATCGCACAGAGGGGGCTGTTTCTGGACAGCATCCTTCTATGGGCATGCTACTTCCTGTCTCTAAGGCTGCTTCTGCTGGCTGGATTGGTTTCTGGGTGGCTCTCCCTGATGGAAAGATCCAAGACCCAAACCCCCCTGCTCCCCAGCCCCTAGGTAGGTGGGCCTACCCACAGTCTTCCTGCATCTTCCTCTGGCCAGAGGAGCAAGAAGCCAAAAATATCTTTCCATCTTTCCTTGTGGGCCCCCTCCCCTAGCCTCTCTTTACCCTGAAACAGAACTGGCTTATTATTTTGCATAGCAGGGGTCCGCTGCCTGGGTAAACCAGGAGTCCACTGTCTGAGCTCTCCGTTTTCCTTAGCCCAGAGGAAAAACGGTGTCAGACCAAGATAATACTGCCTTTGAATATCTGGGCTTGATATTTGCCTCCATGGGTGAGAAAGGCCAAATGTTATCTGCAAGTTTAATCTTCGGTATTCAAAATTCCCGTCCCCTTTGTCTGCCAGTACATTCTAAAATCAGCCATTCACTTGCTCTGAGCCTCTGTGACGTTTTGTCTCTTTAACCTGTTTTCTCCATCGGCTGGTTTACCCATTTCTCTGCTTCAGCTTCCAGGGGGCCTCAGGGCACCTCGAGGTATCAGTTTCCCTTTTCTCTGCTCAGTCAGGAGCCAGACGCAGCTGGTTGGATCTCCTTTCTATCTTCGTGCCCCATCGCAGTCTCTGCCAGCCTGGCTTGGGTGCGTGGTCCGTCTCTTCCCTTCTCTGGGGCAAGGCCGCAGCCCAGAGTGGGGCTGCAGGTGTTGAAGGCAGCTGATCATGGGGCAGAGAGGGAGATGCCAGGGCAAGCAGGGGGAGAAGACTGTAGTGAGAAGCAGCCCCTTGGAGTCCCGCTCATCTGGTTCTTCCTCGTGGGTGAGCCCCAGACTCACAATCAGCTTTCAAAATCAATGAGAACTTACTCTTACGATTTTTAAAAAAATACTTTGCCTCCCATGTTGGAAAGAAAAAGTTTAAGCTGCCAAGGGGAAATGAAAAGATGAGACAAAAGTAACCTGGTTGTAACTGAAGAAGAAAGAATGGAATTGGGGGGGGGGGGGGGGGGGGGGGAGGGGGGGGAGGGCGGGGCTAAAGCTCAGGGCCCAGGCAGGCTCTCCAGCTGCTCCTCCTCACCTGCACTGTCAGGATTTGTGGCTGTGACGTCTCCTCTCTGAGGACAGGTGCGTTCCTAGCTCTTGGTCTCAGTCTGAGTGTATGTATACGAGGGTAACGAACAGAAAGCAGGCATTTCAGTCTGATGTGCGTTAGCTGTGAATTGGCTCAGTCAGTATGCTCTGCATTCATACTTCTTTGTCTTTTTTTTTTTAAACAAAAGGAAAAAAGTTTAAACCCCCCCTTTCCTTCTACTGCAGGAGGTGAGTGTGGGGGTGTCCTGTAGAACCATTGACATTCACCCAGCTTCGGCCCAGGCCTCTAGTTTCGCCATCCCCACCCACCCCCTCCCTCCATCCCCTGCTCTCCACCCCAGAAGGGGACCCCTGCCACCATCATTACGGTTATGTCAAGATGCCCAAATTTTCCATGACATATCCCATCCTCCGACCACGTTCAGTACTGACGACTTTCATACAGGGCTATAAGTGGGGGTGGGGGGAGGAGGTAGCCAGTGGGGAGGGGGGACGTGGTTGGGGGGGCTGGAGAATGGAGATCTTTTTTGGTCTTTTTTTTTTAAATACAAATTTGTCATTAAATGGATCCAAAAACAAATAAGAAAAAGTGGAACGAACAAACAAAAAATTTAAAATCCCTTCCCCAAAGATTTTTTTTTCCTGGACACAAATTGCTTTGTTTCCTGTCACGTTTTAATATCAATATTAACACAATGTGTAGTCTAAAACTAGTTCCTTTGTAGTTTGCATGGGATGTGAATGCTGTTTCAACGTGCCCAGACCTAGACAAGACTGCATGAGCACCAATTCAGATGTGAAAAAAAAAAATCTCTCTCTCTCCTTTCCTCTCTCTCTTCCATATATATCTCTATTTCTATCGTGATAATTTGGTGGGCAGTGAAGCACCTCGGGTTGGTTGCTGTAGTGTGTTGAATGATTGTTTTTTTATTCTCTCTATTTTTGGAGCTCCGAGCTTCTTAGTAGTAGCCTGGGCTGAGTATTCTTGAGTCCCTGCTGATGTTTTCGCATGGCCTTGGTTGAGTGTTAGAAGTTGGGCCTCAGCTGTTTTTCTCGAGTGTTTGGCTTGTAATGACCGGTGCATGCCTGGCTTCTGGCCTCATACCCAGCTCTATTCTCTGCACACCAGTCCTGAATAGCTACAGTGCTCAACCGAATTTTGGCGCGCCCGCTTCCCCGGCAGGCTCCAACCCCGCGCGGCCCGGAGGCTTCCCGGGGGCCAACAGCCCAGGACCTGTCGCCGATCTGTACGGCCCTGCGAGCCAGGACTCCGGAGTGGGGAATTACATAAGCGCGGCCAGCCCACAGCCGGGCTCGGGCTTCGGCCACGGCATAGCTGTAAGTACCTGCCTCCTTGGCCCTCCCGCCGCCTCCTGCCCACCCGTCTCCCGTGGGAGAGTGTACCAGAAGGGCCCAGGGGTGGGGGCTGAGGAGAGGGCAGTGGGTCCCCATGCTCACCGCACCAGCCACCTAGGGCCGGAGCTCCGCTTAGATTTTGCCTGAGCAACCGGCTGGCGGCCGTGTGATGATGGCGTGGAAGGAGCACGGGCAAGGTCAGGTTCAGATCCCCACTCTGTCACCTCCAATCTGTATATAAACCTCACGTCCCTGGCTACAAGATGACAAGAGGTACGCCTCCCTCCAAAGATTGTGAGAGAGTTCATGGAACTGGGATGTGTCACCTGCTAGCCCATAACAGGTGCTCGGTACCAGCCCCCTGCTTGATCCCTGCCTTCCGGAGACTGCCGGGTGGGCCGTGGGAAGTCCGAGCTTGGGGACCACCCCCCACCTCAGGATAGCAACCTTGGGGGACAGAGGCCCCGGGGCCTGAGGTCCAGAGGCAGCGAGTGCTTGGCCCTGGGACATAGTGTGGGGTTCACGCTCCCTCCCAGGTGGCTCCCTTTGCTAATGTTTCTTAGTTTCCAGGTTCCAAGTAAGTCCCCATTGCGTTCCTTAGCTGCAGCCCCGCAGAGGCCAAACGCATTTGATATTTGTAATGCTCTGTGGTTCTATAATCTAACTAATCCAGGCAATGGAAATTTGCTTAACAGATTTGCATGCTGTTTTCAGATTGTATTGTTCTTCCCCCTCCTGGTGTGTGTGAGCATGAATGTGCCTGAGCCCACTCGCTCGCTGTCCCTTCCATTTGGGAAACAAATTTGGCCCCCCTCAGTGCTAGCCGACCTCAGCATCATGGAGGCAGTTGGGTTCCGGGCGATTTGGGGGTGTCTGCTGCTCTAGGCCCCGTCCCTGTCAGGAGGACCCCGCCTCGGGCTGAGCTGGAGAGAACACGGCAAGTGCAGACAGTCTGGGCCACCGAGGCACCCGTTCCCGGCACTGGAAACAGCGCACACACGGGCACACGCACAGGTGCACACATACACTCTTAACACATGCACACACACTTTTCTCTCACATGCTGCCTTAAACATGCACACATACTTTTCTCTCACATGCTGCCTTACACATGTACACATACTCTCTTACACACGTCCTCTCTCTTCCTCTCTCTCTCGCACACACGCACACGCTCTCATACTCTCTCCCTCTCATTCACACACGTACTCTCTCACATATACATACACACACTCTAGTACACACATATACCCACAGACACTCTCTCACACACACATATTCTCTCTCTCTCTCTCTCTCTCACGCCCACTGCCACCACCCCTGCCCCTGCAGTTTGGGTCCTTGTTTATTTCTCCTCCCCAGCCGATGTCACTTAAGCCCGCAGCCCGGGGAGTCAGGCCCCCGGTGAGCCGCAGCACCAAATCACAGAAGCCGCGTCCGGGGGAGAGCACCCATCACCGCGTGTAGAGCACGACCCTTTTCCATTTTCAGCGCACAGAAACACAGGCCCTATTTGTTCTTGAAAACCTGGGTCTTCTGACCCGTGTGCTGTCGCCGCCTCTCGGAAACAGGCACAGGCGGCCTCCCGTCGTGTCTGCGCAGGGCTTGCTCTCTCCGCAGCTGGAGCTGTTGGGACCGCGGGGCACAGACACGGTTACCTTGGCCTCCAGGGTTCAGGGCAGCAGCGCCCATCACTCTGGGCCCAGCCCCCCAGCCCCCCGAATCTGGCTCTCGATTTCCCTCCCCGGGGTGAGCACACAGGCTGGGGGCTGGGGGGTGGGGAGTGGGGGCCGGAGGGCACGGAGCCGGGGAGGATGGCCCCCCGGCCCCACATGGCGCGGCGCAGTGTCTCAGAATTACATATTCATGCTGGCAACCACAGTCTAGTCCTAGAGATAATTTCCTTTCCCAGAATATGATAATCTGTTCCCGTGTATAGCGTGCTGATGACCTTAACAATTGTGCAATTTTAGGGACCTTTGATTGCAACGGCCTTTACAAATGGATACCATTGAGCAGGTGCTTCTGTTGCCATCCCACTCTGAGGTATTACCTTCCCTGCCACGCGTCTCCGCCCCGCCGGGCGTGGCGTACGTGCACGCGCACGGGCGTGCAAGTACGCGCGCCTGGGCTCGTCGCGCCCGCCCCTCTCTCTCCTCTGCCCCGACCCCTTTTCAGGGGGGTGGGGGCCAGAACTCCAGTCTTTTACTCTCTCATCCCTTTCTCCGGCTTTAATCATGACCCTCCCCTTTTTTACCTTACTGTCTTTTTTATTTTTTCTTCTTGATTTGGTTCTTTTGATTTCATTGCCTTCCCCACCCCTCATCTTTCTCCGTCTTGAAATACGATCAAGAGTAGGAAACTGGAAGGTGATCTGGGGGCTGTGCCTGTCCGAAGGGGATGGAGGCAGGAAAACCCTGGGCTTCGGCCAGGCCCCAGGGGGCGGGGGGGGGGGGGGGGGGGGGGGGGGCGACAGGGCCCCACCCCTCCAGAGTCCTGCGAGATGGCCTTTTAGGTCCCTGGGCCCTTTTGGTCTCCCAGAGCTCGCTGGCTTCAGCCAGTGGGGTTCATGCAGTCAAAACAGCCAGACTCCATCTTTTAGTGAAAAGAAAACATTTTTGCCAGTAACTACTGAGTAATTATCCAGATTACCGCAGGAAAAGCAAATTAAATAAACGACATCACCTGCGTAAGGTGGATTTGGATCCCTGCCAGTTTCCTAACCTTTTAAACTGAGCTCAAGTTAATTAAACATTTTTTAAATCACTTTGATGGGGATATGGAAGGGGCGGAGTGGAGGAGAAGGGGAGGTTGGGGCAGTCAGTGAGGGAGCCTCTTGCCACAGTCTTCATTGGAAAAGGAGTATCTGTTGCTCTTGAGAAGAGCACTGAGAAGGAAGAGGGGTTCTCTTATGAAAGCTAGATGGGTACTATGTTAGCACGTTGGCTGGGGGCTTGAAGCGTGGGTCTGTCTCTCTGGAAGGGGTGGGGGTCCCAGCTGGGGCAAGTTGGGACACTTGGAGAAGCAAGGCTGGAGATGGGTTTGCAGGGTCACTCCAGGCCCCCAAGTCAGCCAGGACCCTCTAGGGTGGGCTCAGTTGGGGGACCAAGTTGAGTTGAGCTCCATAAACCTCTTTTGGATTTCTCTAATATTGCTGCTAAGGAATCATCTCAACTAATGCAACTGCCTCTCTTAACCAAATAAACCCCGTGTGTGAATTCTCCCCGCCCCTTCCCTCCACTTCCCTTTGAGCACTGACCCGGCCAATGCTGGCCAGAGCCAGAGGCCACTAACAGTTTGAAGGAGAGCTACTCACTACTAATTAAGCTGGGTTTGGGGGCCCAGGGGAAGTAAGGTTCCTCTGAGAGCAAAGTGGACTCTGGAGGTTGGAGGCAGCTCCGGCCCTTTGTGGAGTCAGGTGACAGGGGTTAAACCACTGTGGCGCACAGCAGGTCCCTGCAAAGTCACACACTGGGGCTGCCGTGCCCTTTCCGTCTCCTGGAAATGAGGGTGGCAAAGGGCTTCCCACTGCAGCCTCCCCTCCAGGGCCCCCAAGCTTCTGTGAGAATAGGGGGAGGGCAAGGCATCTAGCCCATCCTGCCCCCCTCCCCCCCCCAGCTGTGGGACCCGATTCCCAGTAAAGGATGACATAGCAGGGAGAGCAGAGGTAAAACCCACCCCCTCCAACATGGATGAAGCAAGCCAGCTGAGTCACATGTTTGAACCAAAGTACACACTTTGTCCCTAACAGACGTTTTGTTCTCTGACACTGAGTGCCACCCGCAAAGGACAGACACAGGCTCACAGTCAATTCGAGGAGACTCAGCAAGTCTGTGAGCCCCAGGCCTATCTGTATGTCCTGTAACCAAAGCTGGGTATTTGCTGTTTGTGCGTTCACGCCCTTGAGTTGTTGATAGGAAACATCATTTTTTAAAGATTTTTTTTTTGTAATTTGCATCTTAGT
Organism: Hyaena hyaena; assembly: GCF_003009895.1. NCBI lineage: Eukaryota > Metazoa > Chordata > Mammalia > Carnivora > Hyaenidae > Hyaena > Hyaena hyaena. Next base: position 2,178,161 of record NW_024080821.1, read on the forward strand.
TATTGACATGGATGGCATCTAATGAAGTTGCAGGTTTTTAAACATTTAGCTTTGAAAAACCAGAAGTTTCACTGGGGGGGAGAAAAAAAAAAGCCTCACTCGTCAGCTTGCAGTTCACCAGTGTAGCTGACAAGCCAGCCCGGCCACATTTGCTGCCCGTGTTTCCTGCCACTACCCCAAGAATGCGACAGCACCATAGCAAATCGGCAAAATAGCCAACCAGCAAAATGAGTCTCAGCACTGTCTGCTCCCCAGCGTCAGGTGTGGCGAAGAGGTCAGATTTCCCAAGCCGTTACCCCTGGCCATTTTCAAGCCCACCTGGTAGCCCAATGTAGTTGTACTTGGAAAGCGCTAGTTAAAGAGCTGGGATAAACAGTACGTTCGCCTGACCTGTCTTCTCTGTCTTCCCCGCTCCATGTTCTCCGGGCGCCCCCGACTTTCCACACCCTGCAGAGCATACCTGGATGTCCAGGCAAGACTGGGCGAAGTTTCTGAGTGGCCCTTTGTTTAGGTGATGTCATCACACCTGGACCCCCACCAGCCTCACTCCCCATCGCAACCAGAGATGGCTCACTTCGGATCGAGGGTTGACTACATCTCATCATCTCATGAATCTGCTGTAATATACGACAACAGCTTTTAAACGTGTATATAACCCATGATTTTGGTTTTGTTTTGTTTTTCGTTTTTCTTGATGGTTTCCCCCTTCCTCCTCTCTTCCCCGTTCTCCTTTTAAATCTCTTTGAATCACATTTGGTAGTGATTTTGACTTAGTCCGGTAGTCATATAGCTTTAATATCTAGTTAAAAGCTAACCATAGTATAATTGTTATATTAAGGTATTATTTTTTTCTTAAAAAAATTTTTTTGCTTGTTTTGATTCTGTTCTCACTTTTAAAGGATGCTGAGATGGTAATATGACTCTCAATATTTTGGTACCAATTCTGAGACTGTATGGATTTTCCGGTGCAGCTGTGCACCCACGGAAGCAAAGTTGTGGAGCAGGAGATGGGCAAAAGCTTTCTACTTTGCGTTGTGTAAGAAGTGAGGTGTAGTAAGCTAATTAACAGACTCTCTAGCGGTTCTTTTTTGTGACGTCTCTTTGTTAACCTAAGTATATCTATTTTCGGCAATAAGGTAAGGACGACGATGTTTTTGAGTGTCCTTCTTTTCTATAAGTGCTTTTTTTCTGTTGAAAGAGGTGATATTATAAGGTTTTTTGAAATTGTGAATTCTAAAAAAAGAAACGTTGTAAATACAATTCCATTAACTACATAGAAACTATTAAGAAAGAGAGAATCAAAAATATTTTTGTGAGGGAGTCGGTCCCAGGCAGTTCGATGCTCTGTGGGAAGGAGGAGGGGAAGGAACGGTAACCAAGTCAGGTCCGAGGCGGAAGGACACCCCGCTGCCGGGCGACCCCGGGGAAAAGTTCGAACACTGTTTAGCTCCTTCTGTCTGTGTGATAGACCTAAGAACTGTATTCGTGTCATACCAGCATATTAACCTCTCGTCTGTGCACAGCTTCAAATGTTACCGTCTAGTTAGATTTTTATTTAAAATATGAATAACTGCTTTTCCCAAGACGTTTTTTAAAAACAAAGCTACAATTTTAATATTTAACATATTTAAAGTTTCAAAGCACACCTGTTTGGCTTGGGTGGGGAGGGGTGGGGGGACATTCTTTTTCAGTCTTAATTTTTAAATATTTGATCATTTTCTATTGTCCAACCATTTCAGCACCTCCAAAGGTCCCTAGGACACTTTGCCTCTCTTTGCCCCCCAACCCCCCACCGGCCCCCAGCTCTGGGGGGCCCCACCCCCCTGGGCCAGGAGCAGAGAAGCCTGCATTAACGAAACCTTTTCTCCATTCACTTTCTATTTACAAATTAGGAAAGCAACCTTTTGGTTTATATATTTTTTTTAATACCTCAGTGCTGCAAGTATCACCAGAGAGGCTATGGAAGAATTTTTTTTTTTAATTTATTGTAGATGTAAACAGAATTTTAAAAATAAAAAGTATAAACATCGCTGCACTGTGACTGGTGGGAAAAACTGACAGTTTCCTGTTTGCACATGTTTGACATTTGGCTGTTATAATATATGGTCCTCGGTTGGGGAAAGATACTTATGATGAAGGATATTTTTTAATTTAACTTTTTTTTAATATTGGTAATAGGTCGTCAACAGCAACTATAGAAGTACAACTCAATAGATGGCATTAAAACATATTGTAGTGTGGATATATATTTTTTTCTTTTTTAAAATGTGATATTGACGTTTTATTAATATTTTTTAAATTGTTACGTTTATAAATTTGGTACTTAAGGCACAGCCAGTATGAGACACTGAATGCGACATTTATTATAAAGAGCTGCTGCACTCCTATTTTTATAAATTTTACTAACAAAGTAGACTAATGTAGACATTCACAGACACGGTAGGGCAAAAGCATCCTCAAACAAAAGGCTCCAAAATGCAAACTCGGAAAGAAAGAAAAAAAGCCTTTTTCAATTCTAAGTAAACAGCAACAACATTTTTTTTTTTTTAATCTTGTTTCTCCAATTAAATGTTAGGTTGTTTGGTGAGGGTTTTGTTTCCGGTTTTGTTTTTCTTTTCTTTCTTTTTTTTTTTTTTTATTTCCAGACAACCATGTTAAGTCAAATGCTGGGCGCTTTTAAAATATCAAAATTTGTTCAAGTAATAAAATTTTAAAAAATAGAAGTTTTATTAACACACACACACACACACACACACACATACGAAAAAAGACAATAAATTCCCAGAAATTCAGTGTCTAGACTAGGGAATTTAATTACTATTTTGTCCATGTTGGTGATGTACTGTACTACCCTTCCTTTCTCTGCCTCCCCCATCACCTCATAGAAGACTCGTTGTTGATCACTGTCTGTTAATAATGTATAAAATGGCTATCTTGTAAACGTGCTGTCCTGGTATTAGTGTAGTGACTTTTTTTCTTCTCTTTCTTCTAGTACATATTGATAGATATAACGTAATTAAGGTTTAAAAAAATTAGACATAGTTATTCAGATTTAGGACCAGTAAGGATAGAACTTTCTCTTATTTATGAAAAAGAAAAAATGCTAATAATTTTGGGGCAGTTTTTTCCTTTCGATTTTTTTTTTGAATTTCAACTTTTTATTTTATTTTTGCTGATCTGATGTGGTTTCAACTAACCCAAGGTCTCATGATGTTCAAATGCCGGCAGACTCTACGGCGTTTTGTAGATATCCACCCCCCCCAACTGTGAAGGGGTGTGCCATACTACCTTAAATGCTAATGCTAGATATGCAAAACTGGATTTTTTTAATTTATTTTTTAAAAGAGGGAGGCATGGTATATTAAAATGATTTTACTAAGAGAAAAAAATATTTTTTTAAGAATGCTCAGAAGAAATTGATAATCTGTGTGAATATGTTTTAGATGTTTATAATACCTTTTGAAGAGACCCAGTAGCCCATAGCACAAATCTCGTGGAAATCTGATATGTTTTAATGTGGCTACCTAGGTTAAGGTTCACGTTCGTCCCCCCACTCATCTAGAAGTCCATTTTGGAAGATTTTTGTAAATTATTTTAGCACTGGTGTTCAGCCTTGTCTTTGTTTCCGTTAAGCTCAATGGCGAACATGGGAACCACCTTTCGCCTTCCCTGGGGGAGCACCCCTCTTGGCTGATGGCTTTTTCCCGGAATCGTAAAATAGCCACCGGGTGACTTTCTGGCTTCCAGATCCATCTGCCTGGGACCCCCGAACTCCTCTCCTCCCAAGCAGAGGGGAGTGAGTGGCATTAGCTCCCGGACCCATTCCTGGTTCTCCCTGGACGTGGAGCTGACGGGGATGACCAAGCCTTCAGTCCCCTCCCCAGGAGCGCTCTCAGCCCTGGTTCGTGGCCTTCCTCACACCCATTGGGAAAACCAAACAGCCTCGTGTTCTATCCCAGTCGCTCATTGGCTTGATTCAAACGAAGCCCCGACAGGCCTTTGCGTTTCTATCCTTCATACCCTTCATCTTAATTTGAACTCGTAGCTTGGACTTTAAGGTAGCATGGCTCTATTGCTGTCGATCTGATGTCTCACCGCACAGCAATTCACAGCCAGTGAATGTTACACACATCTTGCTAGACTAGTATAAAAATCATTGGGTAATTGTTGGTTCTAATGACCTGAAAGGTGTTCAGTTTTTGTTTTCAGTTTTTTGTTTTTGTTTTGGGGTTTTTTTTGGGGGGGGGGGTCTTTTTCATTTGGGGATTTTGAAAAAAGATTTTTTTTTTGGTTCCAAATAGAAAAACAAAACCTATTTTGATCTTTAGTGCAAACGAGGGCTAGGGACTTAGCCACCACCACCACCACCACCACCACCACCACCACCACCACACTGTTTCATTCTGCCATTCACTCACTGCAGCATAATCAAGAATAAAGCAATATAGTTTACTACATTTTTTTATTGAAGGTCAGCCATGCTTTCTGTATTATATTGCATATGAAATTGTTTACAAAAGAAACACTAACTCATACCTTCTCTTTATCGGTTGGGAGTGGCACACAGGGACAGAGGGAGACTGGGGGGGGGGAGGGGAGGGGAGGGGAGAATTTTCTTTCTTGAATGTGCTTCACCAGCCAGGCTGTCTTCTAAGAAAGACAAAAGCAAGGAGGCTGGGGCGGTGTGAGCCGAGTGCCGGAGGCTGGCAAGCACGTTGAAGAGAGACCCTGGTGGGCTCCCCTGCCCTCACCCTAAACAGAAAAGAAAGCAGAATCAGCTCAGCCCAGTCCATGGGCAGCAGACACTACACAAGGAGACGCTGTACGCTAAGCAATACTTTAATACTGTAATATGTTTGTTTTCGTTCCTTTTTTTTCTTTAACCAAAAAAAAAAGTAAGTAAACTAAAAAACATATAAATAAAACCCACCCCTCTGGGGGAAGCAACCTTAATTCAAACACTTGGCTATCAAATAATCCGAATGTATTGTCTCAGATGGGATTTCGTTTCTGGGAGGCAGGGGCATGAGGGGGGAGGGGGCAGGGGTCTGGGAGACAGAAGTTCCGGAGCCTCCCTAGAAGGCTCTCTGCTACTGTATTCTGTACATACTGTTCCATCCTGTGTGGAATCTGTGAGTGTCCTCTTGAGTAGCGTGGGCTAGCCGATCGGCCGTTCATGGTGTATTGTAAACTCGGAATTCCATATGTAATAGGATGCAAGTCTAAGCGTTTCATGTGGACATAAATGTATCTAAATAAAACTTTCCCTAGCACTGTGGCTGACCTCACCCTTACTTTTATACTTTAGTATGAAACTGATGACAACTTTGGTAGTGAGTATTTTTTTTATATATATACATATATATGTATCTATATATATATATATCTCAAGCATCTTTCAGGTCTTTGTGTGTGGCTTTCTTAAAGCCCTGTTGTAAAAAATTACTATGTGGATGGCAGTCTCTCACATCACAGATGTGGAAAGTATAATTTTATATTTGTATTTTCAAATAAATAAGTTTGTGAAAGGTTTCCATCCTCTACTGTGGTCCAGAAATCAATGTGTTTGTCTGACAAAAAAAAAATAAAATAATAAAATACAATAAACTGTTTTGAACAGAGTTGTTTGGTGTTCTTTCACTTGCAGAAGAGGGCTGGGGTGGGGGAGCGCCATCCTGCGGTCTGGGGAGAAGGGTATCACCATAATCTTTACAAAGGGAAGCTGCGCAGAAGCCCTTCCCCTGTCCCCGGAGAGCTGGCAGAACTGTTTCTAGGAAGTGACCAGAAGCACTGGTGCGGAAGAGCAGGCTGCAGAGCCCCTGGGGCCCCTGGGGTGGGCGGGGAGCCGACACAAAATACCCAGAGATCACAGGATGCAGATGGTAGATGTGTGTCAGAGGAGCCACGTGGCTCTCCAGGTTGTGGGCTTCAGCTAGTCCTCAACAGCTTAGAGGAGAAGGCGGAAGACCAATTCCATGACCCTTGAGTGGGGGTCTGAAAGGGTATTAGGAAGCCCGGCCTTTGCCCTCAAGTTCAAAGTCTTGCTTAACGAAGAGAATTTTGTAGGATCGCAAAATTAAAGGTGTAGAAAGAAATAGATCATCTGTGATACGCCTGTCTTCTGGCTATCAAATAGATGAGAGAAGAGAAAGGAATTGAGACACGCGGTTCGTTTAGGGCAAGTCCCAAGACTTGGTGGTAGCGGTCCAGACGTGGCCCGAACCAGAGGGATTCCTTGGCCTTTAAGCTCTGGAGATAAAGAACCAGGCCTAGAGGTTTGTAAGGGATGCAGCTTCCTGGAACTGCTTCCTCAGAGCAGCAGCGAGTAAAACCTTGGTCCCCAGGGCGTGGCCTTCTCGGGTCCCTCCTCCAATTTCCTGTGTCCTGCTTTATTCCAGCTTTACTTTATGGACATTGCCGCTACACAAAGGGCCAAGAAGAGAAGATGGAAGGTGTCCCTTTCTGTCTGAGGCTAAAGACAGGAGAATTGGGTTCTAGGCCCACCTCAGTCCACGGGCAAAGCATCTGCGGTGTCTCGTTAATTTTGTGGACGGAACAGTGTAACCTCTGCTGCCCTCCAGAAATGAAAGACCAATGAAAGCTCAGTTGAGAAACTCCTTTTAGGAATTCTGAGAGGAGCAGGCCAGAGACACGAAAAAGTTCATCTTCCTCCTCATCTTCATTGCTCAGCTCCATTCCAAAAGCCCAAGAAAAGAGTAGGGACTAGGAGCATCGGCTGTATGCTAGATGAGACACACACGCGGTCTGGTTTAGTCCTATGTAGGCTGTGTGACCCGGCATTTTAATGTTCAGGGAGGGTAGGTAATTTGCCGAGGGTCGTTCCACTGCTCGGTGGCAGAACTGAGCTGTCATCTTCAGGACTTCCTGCCGGGATCAAGCCTGGTGACAGATGTCCGCATCAGTATTGAGTGTACCTGGTTGGGGTTGGGGGCGAAAGCTCTAACCTAAATGCCTGAATGTACCAAAAAGAGGCGGAAAAATGTCAATCTAGAGAAAATTAAACTTTCAGGGAGAAACACTAAAAACATTAAGCAGAAAACAAATCGGCAAAAAACTAGGAAAAGGAAAACTGAAAAACAACAATGTTAAGATAAACACAAGCATAATAAGTAGGGCAGAGGGAATGCTAGCAAGGTAATCCATCATTATCTAAGTATGAATGGATTGAGGGGCGCCTGGGTGGCTTAGTCGGTTCAGCGTCCGACTTTCGCTTAGGTCGTGATCTCGCGGTTCGTGGGTTCGAGCCCCGCATCGGGCTCTGTGCTCACCGCCAGCTCAGAGCCTGGAGCCTATTTCAGAGTCTGTATCTCCCTCTCTTTCTGACCCTCCCCTGCTCACGCTGTCTCTCTCTCTCTCTCTCTCTCCTAGAAATAAATAAAAATATAAATAAATAAATAAATAAATAAATATGAATGGATTGAATTTTTTACCATTACAAAACAGGTGTGTTTAGGAAAACAAAACCCAATTATCTGCTATTACAGAGACAGTTAAATGACAAAGATGGCTGAAAATAACAGGGTGGCAAGAGAAAATAGGCAAACACAAACAAAAAAGGGCAAGAATTGAAATAGGGTCAGGGTGGAATTTAAAGCACTCAACAGGAAATTCTGTAATGACAAAAGATATAATTAGGAGGATAGAGAGGTGATAAACCCTATGCTTCAATTATCAGAAGAACTAAATATTTAAATCAGAAACTACTAGTGCAAAGAGAATTTGATAAAAATTAAAATACAATTTTTTTTTTAATTTTTTAAATGTTTATTTACTTTTGAGAGAGAGAGAGACCGAGCATGAGCAGGGGAGGGGCAGAGGAGACACAGAATCTGCAGCAGGCTCGAGGCTCTGAGCTGTCAGCACAGCGTCCAGTGCGGGGCTCGAACCCACAAGCTGGGAGATCATGACCTGAGCTGAAGTCAGACACTCAACCGACTGAGCCACCCAGGTGCCCTAAAATACAATTCTAGAGACTTTAATGCAACCTCTCTCAGAACTAGATATGTGTAATAGACAAAAATAAAGACATAGAGGAATTGTATAACGCAGTTAGTAAATGATCTGATGACTACAGAATCTTTAAATAGAAAAATATATTTTTTGTCATTTACCCATGGAATATATACAAAAATCAGTCCATTGCGTGGCAAAATAATATTCATTACTTATTTACTCATAAATATTAATCATGTAATTATGAATAAATAATAGCTAAACTTAATATTCTTTTAAGTTTTTGAGTGGAGACACTGTCAGCGCAGAACCCACTTTGGGTCCTCTGTCTCCCTCTCTCTCTGCCCCTCCCCCACTCACCCTCTTTCTCTGGCTCTCCCTAAAATAAATAAACATTTAAAAAAATATTACTAAAGACCATAAAACAAGATCTGAAAAAATGAGGGCGCCTGGGTGGCTCAGTCAGTTAAGCATCTGACTTCGGCTCAGGTCATGATCTCACAGCTTGTGGGTTTGAGCCCCGTGTTGGGCTCTGTTGCTGACAGCTAGCTCAGAGCCTGGAGCCTGCTTCAGATTCTGTATCCCCCTCTCTCTCTGACCTTCCCCTGCTCACGCTGCCTCTCTCTCTCTCTCTCTCTCTCTCTCTCTCTCTCTGAGAAATTAAAAAAAAAAAACATTAAAATTTTTTTTAAAAAGCTCTGAAAAAATGGAAAGATCACATTCTTGAGCAGAAAGATCTAATCATAAAATATTAGTGCTCCCAAATTTTATATATACTGTAAAACATAGAACATAGAAGAAACACAATTCCAATAAAAATTCTCATGGATTTTCTTAATTGTTTAAATACATATTCAAGTTCTATAAAAGAATAAATGCTCCCAAAATAGTAAGCAAAGTATTAAAAAGGATCATTAAGTTTATCTGTATTACCAAATCTCAGGACTTACCCTAAGTCACTTTGCTGTCATCAGTGTAGCAAAAGTATATAGAAAGAGTCAAGTAGTGGGCACCTGGCCAGCTCAGTCAGAAGAGCACGGGACTCTTGATCTGGGGGCATGAGTTTGAGCCCCATGTTGGGTGTAGAGATTACTAAAAATAAACAAATAACAAAAAAGAGTGTCAAATAGATCAGTAGAGCAGAATAAATAATTTGAAATAGATCCTGGTATATATTAGAATTAATACTGTCTGATAAATGTAATGAGTAGTTTAATTCTGTGGGAAAAGGATGGATTACTTAATATGTGGTACAAGCAAAGCTGGCTTTTCAACTAGATTAAAATAAAGTTGACTTTCAACCTATGTTATTCATAAAAATAAATCCCAGGTGGATTAAGGATTGAAATGTAAAACAATAAAATTCTTGCAAGAAAATCTACACCATTCACGCACACTCTAAAAGCTTTTTCAAAGCTAAAATGAGAAACCCAGAAGCCATAAAAAAAATCTAACTTTATAAAAATATTTTAACACAAAACATACTTAAATTTTTCACATGGCAAAAAAATTTAAACTTAAGTTAGAGCAATGATAGATTCGGTGGGGAATTATTTGTCACGTGGAGGATGAAGGTCATGATATGTACAGAGTTCTTACGAGTTGACAAGCCAAAGGCAACCCAATAGATAAATGGGTAAAAGACAAGAATAGGTGATTTATGGAAGAGCCAATCCAAATGGCTCAACATATGAAACTATGCTCAAAATCACAAAATAGGAAATAAAAATTAAAGCTACACTCAACAGTCTGGCAGAAAGTGAAAAGAGCTATGTTACCTGTTGTTCTGAGCAAAGGGCGCTCATATATTGCTGCTAAAAGTGTGGTGTTTGGGTCCTTTGGAAAGCCCGTTTAGCCATTGGTGCATAATGAGAGACAGTCTCCTTCTTTTTCTTATCAGGATCATTTGAGATTGCCCAATCAGAAGTGCATTTGTAATCGTGTTCCCACCTTCTCACATCATCCTCTCCTTCAGAGTCTTGTAATATAAAGAAATGACTCTGTGTTATTTTCTGAATGTTTTGTGCTCTGCCTCCCTCAACTCTAAGGGATACTTCCGTGTGCTAAGCCTTCTCTGCCTTGTTTTGTGCACGGCCTACAATATTATAGAGACCCTTCCCCCAAGATTCTTATCATTTCTAGTTTACTAGCCCATTTTTCTTTGATGGTCAGAGTTGATTTCAGAGTGGCCAGACCGCTGGTCATTTCCTCCACCCCCTGGGAGATTAAATTGTTGGGCAAGTCAAAAGCAGTAATTGGAATAGATGCTTCTTTGAGGGCACCCCTTGTATGCCGATACCCTTCAGCAACCCTCCAAAGGCGGATGGGGGCCAGGGCGCCCCTCTTGAGGAGGGGAAGACGCTGGTGGCTGCACCAAGCAGCCTGGCTCTCCTGCTGCCCTCACCACCCTCCCACGGGTCTCTGGTTAATTGCTGTGACATATTTACGGGCACTCTCTGAGGAAAGAGCAGGCGAGCTGGCCCACAGCATCCCAGCTCAGCAATCATCGCTGATTAAAAACTAGTTACAAAGCAATGAAGATGGAATCCTGCATTAACCAAATGACCCTGTCCATGGCCAAGCCCAGATAGATGGCAGTGATTATGAGAGCATCACTTACAACGTCGGCAAACGTTAACGGCTGTTTGAATTTCCGGAAGATTTACAGGGTAGTGACAGCATTTGGCTGGATGGGATTCAGGCTCTGCTTCCTGCCCAGATGTGCCTGTGTATTTATGGGTTTCTGTGGACTCATGGCCTAGCTCTGCCGAGCTTTGGGGTGGGTCTAATCTGAAAACTCTGGCTTGTGTAAAGTTGCAATTTATCATATTGCCAATTGTCAGAGAATCTGAATTAGCTCAGCTACCCTTAATGCCGAAACTATCCTGAAAGTAATTTAATCTTTCTTTAATGATTCAGAAGGCGCTTTGAAGTCTTGCACTAATCAGAGTCATGGTTATGAATATCAGAACTTGATATTGAAGAAGTGTGAGAGTATCCATAAAAGAATTAGGTGAGGGGATAATGGAAAACAGCACATGTGGCCGTTTCTGTGAGAGCTTTGTGCGTCGGGGGGTCATGTAAGCATGATATGATAAGAAGTCTAATGCAGGCTAATGTCAATGGCCCCATGTTCAGTGAATGACCTGTGAAAAAGTCAGCCTTTGTCGCTGGTCCCCTTTGCTCCCCACACCTTCCACGATTTTGGTCTTTGATGGTTTGGGTCTCAGCCATGTAGATTTGGAGTGGGGGAGGGGGGAGTGGTGGTGGTGGTGGAGAAATGTCCTCCCCAGGAAAGGCCCAAGAGCCAAAGACAGGATCCCCTTTACTAGGAAAAAGAGAAAGGAGTGTATGTTAGGTGAGCAGGGCAGGGTAAGGGCAAGATCCCTCGGGCTGGGTAGCGAAGGGGAACATAGGGAATGTCCGGAGCCGACTGCCGTGACTATAAAGTGTGCATACTGGGGCGAAGAGAGAGTGTATATGTGTGCGCGTGTCTGTGCACACGTGCATGTGTGTGAAATGAGGACAAACGCCCCTCACTGGGTTGTGAAAAGTCTGGGGGGTGCCTGGGTGGCTCAGTAGGTTAAGCGGCTGACTTCGGCTCAGGTCATGATCTCGCGGCTGTGGGTTTGAGCCCTATGGCATCAGGCTCTGTGCTGACAGCTCAGACCGTGGAGCCTGCTTTGGATTCTGTGTCTCCCTCTCTCTCTGCTCCTCCCCTGCTTGCTCTCTGTGTCTCTCTGTCTCAAAAATAATAAACATTAAAATTAAAAAAAAAAAAAGTCTGAAGAGCCACCATGTTCTCTTCCTTTCTGGTAAAAGAAAATTTAAATAGAGTCCCTATTTGGAATTTTTTGGAATACTTTAAGAAAGATTTAAATTGCTTTTCAATAACTTTTGGCTATAGCCGTTTCCCACGTGGAAACAGGGGCAAAATGTCAGGAGCAAGAAGGCCTGGCTTTTTAAGGGTTTTAAAATAGTGCCATTTAGGGCCGGAGATCGTCCTCTACACGCCCCTAGCAATGATAGCCAGCGCAGGGTCGAGCACACAGTGCTGGGGCAGCCTGGAAAGCCAGCTGGGGAAGCCCTGGGGCCATCACCTTGGCCCTCGCCCCTCGCTAACCCCAGCCCTAGGCGAGACGGAGGTGCTCCGTGGTCGGACGATGGGGCAGTTCCCACAGCCCTAAGGAAGAAGAACCCAATTGCCCCGAGTCTGAGTCATACAGGCAGCTGCATTCGCTCCCCCAGGAACCAGGCGTGGGCAGTGGAGCTGGGCACCTAGGCTGGAGATGCAGAGCACGCCGACATGAGGGCTGTAACACACACAGCCCGTGTGGGGATCTAGGCTCAGGAGAAGACCAAGAGCTCTCTCACCAAAGGAGCCCGCTCGGTGGAATGGCAGACAAAAGCAGTTTGCGTATCTCTGCCAGAACCCGAAACGTACCCCTGCTTCCCCACTGCCTGACCCCTTCAACACCTGTCAGTGCTCCGTGGGTCTGAGCGGTTGAGGCCACAGTGTGTACCGGACCGTGCTGCAGCTGGGGACCCGTCCCCAATGCCATCCCACTGTCAACTTCTCCTCTGGACTATGGCAGTAGCCACCAGTGTCCTCCCTGGCCCCACCCAGCCCTCAGCAGCTGCCAAGATGGGCATGCCACAGCCTAAGCCTGACCATGTCACTGTCCCTTAGACCTTTGTTGGCTCTCCAGGCCCCCCAGAGAGGCTCTCAGTGTGGGCACTTAGCAGACCGGGCCAGAGCTGCGGACGCCGTGATGTGCGGGGCAGTCCTGTGCGAGGGTGACTCATCCTGGGTCCCAGGAGGCCTGCGTGTCCCCCCACGTGACATCCACATAGATTGTTAGGAAACCAACTTATATCTATCTGGGCCTTTGGTCTCATTTGATTTAACAGTCAACTCAAAGTAGCTTTTGCACAATTTCAACATATAATAACATATGCGGGAGTGTAACTGCCATGTAAATGAAGAGAAGCGCACGCTTTGTTTCATTCAGAACATTAGCCGGTCATTCACTAACTCAGAGAATCAAGTCATCGATGGCAATGGCCCTGGGCCAGTCTGCATTCGCAATGTCACATTCACAGTGACTGCACAGCAGGAGCATTTGACCCCTTCTTTATGCCTCTAACACAGCGTTCCCAGATGTTTACAGATGCAAATATGTAGTATTTTATTATAAACCACTTACATTACATTACTCCTTTACATTGTAGACTGAGCATTCTACTGAAGTGTTTATGTACTGAAGTACGTTCTATTATTTGTAGATTTTCCTTGGGACTAGTAAAGGGGGACATCACAACACGGTTTTATATAAAGAAGGGTTAGATCTGAGAGAGAGGCTACTACTCAAACCTCCTCCCAGGAAGGCTTCTAGACTCTTCTGATGCAACCCATTTCTGCATTTCCAGCCTCATCACCCACCATCCCTCTGGCCTGGGACTCTCACATAAACAGTGCCATGGAAACAACACGGGTCCCACTTGCTGTCCCTGTAATGGATTGGACCCCCCACCCCACACTGCCCGCAGCCACCATATTCACCTCTTCTTCCGCCTCCTATATAACACCCACTGCAGAAGGACAGATAGGCATCCACACACCTGACTCTCTCCTCCTTGGGACCTACAGCTCTGCTGCTGGTCCTCCTGGGAAATGAGGCAGGGGAATGAATGAATGACAGCACCGTCCAGGAAGGTCTTGAATGTGTGGGATGTCTAATGCTTATGTTACAGTTTGGTACCTGAACTCTTCTTAATAACAAATTGTCTTACAACTGGAGTGGCGCCCTCATGTTGAGTCCCGGGGGGCTCAGGATACAGGTACCCCTCCTCCTTCGGCTCTCAGCTGCCTTCCTCACCTGCCCACATCCACTCCCCGTGTCCATCCAGGTTCATCAACTCGGTGTGGAAGAAGACCACTATGCTGAAGGTCCAGTCATCCAAGGGTCCAATCTACCGAGTTTAACGTAGTTACTAAAAATTTGCTTCTCTTAACTATTTAGAAAGTGTCCAGAGATCTGTGTCAAGTGAAACCGTTTCATTAGCATTGAGGACCTCCATGGGGTGGTCACCCACTGGGTTGCAACAATAGATGGAGGTTACTGGGCAGGCAGTGGGGGCTCGACTGGGGAAGACAGCTCAGCTCAGCCTGGTGGTCCGGCCTGGCGAAGATTGGCAAACCAGGGCAGACTGGGGTGGCGGGGACAGGAACCATGGCTGTGGCCAAGAGAGGCGAGAAGATGGCAAAAGAAGAGTCTGAAGACCCCAGGACCCTGGCGCCCAGCTCCCCGCTGCCCTCCTGAACCTGCTACTCCACCCCGTAAGATGAGAAAGCAATTTCTTGAACCCATGAGTTGGTGGGAACCACGTGTCAGAGTTTTATTTCAAACTTGCAACAAAGGAGCTACTTCCATGAAATTCAGTTGGAGAGTTCTTCCGTGGGAGGCGGGGGGGATATCTGTAGCAGAGGGGTATCTGAGCCACACTGTTAGAGCGGGTACGTGTAAGAACGGACCCAGGGAAAGCTGAGCAGACAAACCTAGCTCCTCCAAGGGGCTTTAGATCAAGTCATGCAAAACTGTCCTCGGTTCTATCGGAGAGTAGGTGTGGAACAATTTTCTGTCACCAAGGATTGCAGTAAAGACTATATCTAAAAGAAACAAGGGGTGTGTGTGAATGGGTACATTCAGGAAATTTGCTGAAGTCGGTCATTTGATGAATCGGTTATGGGAGTGTTGGTATGAGGATGCACCCATGTAGGGCTTCCCTGAAGTGCCAGCAAATGAGGGAATCAAGATCTCTCCTGAGGAGTGAAACTATAAACGGGCAGAGACGCGTCAGTTAGCCATGAAAGCATAGAACAAAGAGAGTCTCGGACTACAGTTCTTCCGGTAGGAAGAGGAAGTCGTAAGCAATAAGCTTCAAGTGTCGCAGCCATGGGCAGGACATCTGCAAGGTAGCAGTGGACGCTGGGCTCTGAGCCTACGGACTCCTAGTATTCTCGTCCCACGCTCACGGCTTCCTTACTGAGAGACAGGTGCATCAACCTTTCTCACTGATGCAGTTAAACATTTGCTCCACCCGGCTCCCCTTGCTCTGATTGAAAACGTGCCGAGCGACCTTCTTGTTACAATCTGGCCTCCCCGGGGTAGTCCTAGATGATGTCAACGAGCTGGCTCTCCAGAATTGTCCCTCCGTTTGTGTGCTCAGAGGACAAGTAGAGAAAGGTCCACTCTTGGGGTGCTGATGAAACCAAGCACGCACCCTTGCAAATGGATAGGAGTAAATTCCACAAGGCAAAGCCACCCCTGGGGAGGCCGCATTCTCACGTACCCTCTTGGAGTTTACCTTGACTCTGAAGCTCTGTGCTTACCTTGACCCCTGCGTTTCGAAGGTCACACAGCCGTTTCCCACCCAGCCTGCAGGCAACTACCACAACTCCTTTGTGCTTGTGTCCCCAGCAGCTGCAACCCTGCTCAGCTGGGAATAGTGCCTGGCACATGATAGGCACTGAATAAAAATGTACCAAGTGAATGGGTAGATGGGCCATTTGGCCTTTAAGCCTACTTTTAGAGATGGAGCTCGGGCCCAACCCCTCGGAAGCACCTTCTGAGGCCTTTGGGGTCTGCTGATGACTTTCAGAATTCCTGTGATGCTCCTCTTGGTTCTGCAGAGTCACTCGGCTCTTCCAGGCTGCCCTGTTCTATACCCTGCACCAGGCGGGCTTTGGAACCATCTCCTGGATGGACAGCCGGCCCTGTGACCTTGGGCAGGTTACTTAACCTCAGCTGCTCCCTCTGTAAAATGGGAATCATGCAGCCAGCTCTACTGGAGATGACGTAGGTTTTCTGTAGCACTGTGGGCTTTGGTGTGAGGAAGAAGGGGTACGGGCACACTAACACTTTTCCCAATCTTCTACTTAACGGTGCCGACATGCAAATATACAAATCCCCCCGTCCCGCTGCACCTCACCTCCACCCCCGCTCCCGATGCAGGATGCTTTGAGCCACTGCTCTTGCAGAGGAACCAAAGGGGCCCTTTATTTGCTTCCCTTCTCCCCCTCCTGCCTCCCGGGAGCCTCCAAGGTGAGCCAACTTGGCCCAACAGCTTTGGAGTTTGTCTTCTGTTCGGGGAGGGGACTGGCACCTCCATCTGGAGCGGGGAGCAGACGTGAGCTCTGCACAAAGAAGCTCTGTCCCTGCAACCCTGCGCTCCCTCTCCCTCCCACCCGCACAGCAGCTGGCTTCCAGGGGAATCCAATGACAGCCAGACTTAGGGGAACCGAGCTGGCGAGACCAGTTCTGTGGAGTGATCCATAGTGACAGAGAGGCCTCTGGGCCTGGGAGACCAGCAGGGGACCAGTTAACCCATAAAGGGATAGACAGTCTAGGGGACAGTGTTCTACTCCTCTGCTCCAATGGGCACTGTCAACTGTTGCCTGATCCCCTGACCCTATGAACCTTCTGGAAGCTACAAATGACCTTCTGTTGTTGTCCTTCTGCGTACAAGGTGGCTTCTGCCCTCTCAGGGTCTGCCTTTACCTTGCTACATGGCGACCTCCATTCTGGGCACCTGCCCACCTGCCCATGCCCCCCACTGTGTCCGTGCAGTTTGCCAAAACACACCAGCAGTGCCTGGTGTCCATCCTGCGGCTCAAGTCGCTGCCTCTGCCTGCAGCGTCCTTCCCTGCACCATGCCCTTCCACCTGACTCACCCCTCCGCAGCTGGCCCTGCTCAGCTCTGGGTCACAGCCTCCCGGGAAGCCTTCCGGGACGAATGGATGCAGTGTGCCTCTCTTGGGCTCCCACAGCCTCTGGGCCCACTCTGTGACAGCAGTGACCCGATGGTAATGGAACCCCTTACGTATCTGAGCGTCTGGGCGGTGAGGATGCTCTTGTCTCCTCTTCCTAAGTCTCTGGCTCCCAGCACAGAGCCTGGGCACTTTTTGCTTCCTTCTAAACTCTAATTTTGTAGTAGGTGCTCAACAAATTCATGTTGAATTTAATTTGGTAAAAGGTTCATTGCTTTCCCTGGAGCAGTTTACCAGATTAGGATTACACCGGGATTTATACATTGGTGAATCATGCATATGCAGTTTACTTTTTTTTGGGTGGGGGGGGAATCAACAGCTTTATTGAGATCTAATTTATCTACCAGGCAATTCACTCAGCTTAAAAGTGTATAACTCAATTGTTTTTCGCATCTTCACAGAGATGTGCCATTATCACCACGGCCAATTTTAGAACAATTCTATCTCAATAGACTTGTTTATTCTGTGCATTTCACATAAATAGACTCATACGATATATGATCTTTGGTGACTGGCTTCTTTCACTTAGCATTACCTTTTCAAGGTACATTCATGTTGTAGTGCATATCACTACTTTGTTCCTTTCTATTACCAAATGATATTCCACTGTATGTGTACACCACATTTTACTTATCCATTCATCTGTTGATAGGCATCTGCGTTATTTCCACTTATGGGCTATTATGAACAGCTTGCTTTTTTTTTTTTTTGAATGCTAAAGATACTTTTTATTTTAAAATAATTTCAAACTCACAAAAACATCGTGCAAGAACAGTACAAAAAAACTTCCTTTATTTAACCATTTGAGGATGCAGGGCTGACATGACGGCCCAGCACCCCCACCAGCCCCACTGTATACACACATATACAGACAATACTTCAGCACATATTTTCGACAACAATGAGAGTCTCCTACATAATCACAATACAACCATCATGATTAGGAAATTAACACTGATTCATTCCTACCAGACAGCCAGGTTCCACCGTCGTCCCAATAACATCCTTTATTGCAAAAGCTGCAATCTAGGATCATGCATTACATTTAATTGTCATGTCTCATTAGTCCCCCTCAATCTGGAACGGTTCCTCGGTCTTTCACACTGACATTCATGACCTTGACACTTAGGAAGATTATGGGCAAGTTATTTTGCAGAGTCCTTCAATTTGAGTTTTCCGACGTTTCTTCACGATTAGTTTCAGGCGATGCCTGTTAACAAGAGTCTCACACTAAGTGGCTGCATGTCCTCATTGCATTCTGTCAAGTGGTACACAATTTCTGTTTGTCTTATTACCAAGTGATATTAGCTTTAATCACTTGATTAAGTTGGGTCTGCCAGGTTATTCCACAGTAAATTTACTCATTTTTCTTTGTAATTAGTCAATATTTTGGATGGAAGTTCGTTTGAGACTATATACTTACCCATTCCTCATCAAACTTTTCACTCCCTAAGTTTGACATCGACTAACGCTTCTTGGCTGACGTAATTATTACTGCGAAGGTAGCCAAATGGCAATTTTCTAATTCCACCTTTTCTTCTATATTTATTCGTTGGTATTTTACTCTAAAAGAAACTTATTTATTTATATCAGTACAGATTCACAGAGTCTTATTTAAAGTGCTATAATACGTCATTATCATTACTTACTTTTATACTCAAAATTTTGAATATAAAATTTGAGTATCAGTTTCCCTGATTTGAGATCCAGTGGTAGGTACCCCTCATGTTGGCTTCTGTGTCTCTTTGACATGTTCTCATCAGTTTTTGAGCACTTTCTCATTTTCTGGCACAAGATACTCTCGGCTAATATACTCTCTCTGCCCCAACCCAAGGATCACCATTTCTCCAAGGAGTTCTGGCTCCCATGCCATAGAGAACGGTACTGAGAAAGCAAGATATGCTTACTAGGTCTGCCCATTGGTATCAGGATATCACTTCTCTTAGGCCCTCTCAATGGACAAAGCTAAAGAACACACACACATACACACACACACACACACACACACACACACACCAACATGTACATGTATTTATATACATTTATCCATATCTATCTAGATACATATTGAAAAGCATGAATTCACACTAACATCTCTAATTCCAATCCATACCACAGAGTTAATTCTCATTTGCCCCTTTCCCATATTTGTATGGATTTGTCTCGCTCCCTTCGGTCAGTGAGACACCCGGCTCCCATTGTTCCCCTCAACATATTGTCTTATTGAACAAAACCACGGGTGTAATCAGTCTCCCATCACCTTTGTGGACACCCGCACAGGCACCCTCCTTACCCCACTTTGGCTTTAAAATCCCACACGAGGCCACTGTCGTCCAATGCCCACACTATGTAGATGCCTTCCTCAGGGCCTTCGGGCTCCAACATACCCTACCTCCCTCCCCCCACAGGAGACCCCTTGACATGGATGCTCTCCCTCACCCTGACTGGGCTCTGCCTCCCCATGCCAGGCTGCCACTGTTGCCACTCCCACCCAACCTCTGAACACCCCCCTCCCCCACCGCAATGCAGACACTCTCCTCACCTGGACTCTAACCCCTTGTACCATGCCCCATAGACACTCTCCTCAGCCTACTTGGGCTCTGACACTCAACACTGGGCTGCTGGCCCCTGCCCCACCTGCCCCAGGGACACCTTGCCCACCCTGCCTCTGACATCCTGGGCTGGACTGATGCCACCAATGCATTGACCCTACCTCCACACACACACCTACATTGCTTAGTGAAAAGACTGGAGTCGTGGTTCTATAGGCTTTTCACAACTGGAATTTTGCTGATTTCATGTCCAGTGTCTTTCAATATGTTTTTCCTTCTCTTTCATAAGAAATTGATAAAGGGTTGATAAAACGCAGGTCCAGTTTTTTTGGTAATAACACTTCACAGACAGTACTGTGTTCTTCCACCACATAGCACATGGTATCAATTTGTCTGCATTTTATTAAGGATTGCAAAATGATGTTATTCTAATTCTGTTTCTCACTCATCATACGAAGAGCTAATTATCAACCATTTCTTTATTCTATGTGGTTTACACAGAAAAAGCAGGGAAATGCTTGATTCCTTCTCTTCACTTGTCAGTTTTCAAAATAGAGCCCCCATCTGCCCACTTCTGCCCCCTCTCTCTCCATTCTGTAACATCTATAACATCCTCCAAAAGTGATCACTGAGTGGCTTTTTCTTTTCTTTTTCAAATTTATTATGAACTCATGGATTGAAAAACATCTTAATTTTTTTCCAATTTGTCAATAAGTAAGGTCAGATGTGGCATTGCATAGAGTGTGCATGTGACCAAATATGATATTTACAATCTATTGCAGTTATTATTTTACTGATGATCAAACTGTCTCATCTTTGGCCAGCAGGAGACTTCTCAACTTGTCATCTTTGACATAAAATGTTCCAGGGTCATCTTATACATTTTGTGGCCCAAAACTGGAATCCATCATTTCTTTAAAAATCTTGAATCCTCATTTTTTGAGTAATAGTATTTAGAAACCATAATCTGGCTTGTAGGAGTGTTCACTGTTACTGGGTTGCCTACTATTCCCACGTTCTTTCAATGGATAGAAAACGGACAGAGCCTTAAAAAATAACAACATACTGGGACACCTGGGTGGCTTAGTCGGTTAAGCCTCCAACTTCGGCTCAGGTCATGATCTCACAGCTTGTGGGTTCCAGCCCCACATCGGGCTCTGTACCGACAGCTAGCTCAGAGCCTGTAGCCTGCTTCCAATTCTGTGTCTCCCTCTCTCTCTGACCCTTCCCTGCCCATGCTGTCTCTCTCTCTCTCTCAGAAATAAATAAAACATTAAAAAATTTAAAAAATATCATACTTTCTGAATTCATATGGATACTTCTGATTCAGATTCAGGATTATAGGGCTTTCACTTAGCCTCATCAGTCTTATATCCATACAATCCTTTCTTTCACATTAAGCATTCCAATTCCCAATAAAACCAACATAATTACTCACTTCCTTATCCCACAATATACACCTAACAGTTTCAGATAAACAATGCCAGCATTATCATTAATAATATGCATACCAATAAACAGTTAAAAATTTTTGCAGCCATTTTTTAATGTTTTTATTTATTTATTTATTTATTTATTTATTTATTTAGAGAGACAGACAGAGTGCAAGTGGGGCAGGGGCAGAGAGAGAGGGAGACACAGAATCTGAAGCAGATACCAGGCACTAAGCTGTCAGCACAGAGCCTGACACAGGGCTCAAGTTCACGGACTGTGAGATCATGACCTGAGCCAAAGTTGGACACCTAATCGACTGAACCATCCAGGTGCCCCTACAGCTGTTTTTATTAGGGTATATCCCACTTGGGATGATAATCAAATTAATTTAATTAATAAGGCACTTGAAATAGTTCCTCTCTGTGTAATTATGCTACCATACCACTCAATACACGGGTTTATTTCTTTCATTTTGTTTTCACAATTTAGAACATTTTTTCAATTTTTATGAATTCATTTTTTGTGGGTGGTGGTGGATTTGTTTGTTTGTTTGTTTTGAGAGAGAGAATGTGCACATGAGTGAGGGAGGGCAGAAGGAAAAGGAGAGAGAAAATCTTAAGGAGGCTCTATGCCCAGCACAGAGCCTGTTGTAGGGCTTGATCTCACAACTCTGAGATCATGACCTGAGCTGAAATCTTGACTTAAACTGAAATCAAGAGTCAGATGCTTAACCGACTGAGCCACCCAGGCACCTCTAAGAATTTGTGGGTTTGTTTGTTTTTTTTTTTTTTAAGTTTTACAGTTATAAAAAGCTTTACAAGTTTCTAAAGTCACATTTTCAAAACAAACTATCTTAAAAGAATCTTCAAATTCCAATCTACTAAGATGTGAGCAGCCCCTAAACATGCTCAGAGTGGTGTAGACACTTCAGTCTTGAGGCTTTGCAATGTCAACATGCTGGCTGGTCCTCAGTCATTCACATCCAAGTGTCCTATAATTAGAATATAAACTTGATGCTATAAACAAAGACCTAAAATAACAATAATATACAACTTTCACTTAACAGTTCTAGTGTAAGCTCCCTAGGACTGATGTGATGGCGCCATGGTGCAAGGGACCTAATCCTCTTTCACCTTGTTTGTCACCCCAATATCCTCAACACATGGCTTCCATCTTGTGATCTGGCTGCCCCAGATCCTATCTCACACGAGTCAGCAAGAAGAGCGAAGGGGGAAAGGAGGCCAATTCTCTTCAAGGGCAGAACCCAGAAAGTTGCACACACAATTTCCACTTACGTCCCATTGACCAGCTAGCTGCAAGGAAAACTAAGAAACGTGACATTTGCTGGAGTGCAGCTGCTCAGCTAAAATATTGGGGTTCCCTTACAAAAGGAATGAGGGAGTAAAATATTGGGGGCCTGTCTCAGTTACGTCCTCCAGGTAATAAGCCAAAGCATCATTTGATCCAAGTATTCCTACCAGCAAAGTTTTCACCCTGATGATACTTTTTAAAATTTGGGATATAATCAAGTGGCTGACCAGGAATACATGCAGACAATATGGGAAAGGAACCTACATTTAATCTATGGGGTTTAAAAATCTGAATTTTTAAATGGTCAAATCTATCTTTTATGAATTCTGCCTGAGATGGAATGAAACAAAGGCCCCCACATCCCCATGTGGGAATGAGGAGTAAGTGTTTCTGGAATTGGATTCAGTCACCCTCACAGTTTCCACAGGGGACAGCCCCAGCCTCTTGGTGCAAGACTGATTTTGGAGTGGAAGGTTTAGGTGGCAGAGCTACAGACACCATATGGCAAATTCACTGCATGACTTTGGGCAAGTCATTTCCCTCATTTGAGAACTGTTTCTTCTAACTCTAGGACATCCAGAGCATTCCCTGTGGCCCTGATCTAACCCAAGGGTGAAGACAGGGAAAGGGGTATGTATGCCTTTAAGGCTGTCGTCCCATCCTTAATGGAGTTCACGTGCCCGCTGTCCCATATCCAGGTCCTAGGCCAGCAGTTGCCACGGTGTGTGGACCAGGAAGTCACGTTGTCATAATGAGCTGTGTTTATTTGAATAAGAAGGTCAGGGAGTTAAGTAGTTGGTATTCCAGTCGTATAGAGTCGTCTGCACAGTGTCACTAATAATTAAAGGGGGTTTTGACTAATCTAGTTGCTCTTCCTAAATATACTCTGCTCAAGAAACTCATCAAAGCAGCAAAGTAATCTTTGAGGTTATTAATCTCCTCTGCTTCACAGCTGGGGCAAATTTATTTGCTTGAATTAGCATGTAATAAACTTATAATAAAGCTGCCAGAGCCCCAGCTTGGTAGAGAGTGGCTCCGTGTAATGGGTAGTTACATCTAGGGAATGAGGCGCTGGTCCCACCCCTACCACTGCAGGCCAGCTGAGGCTGGGGGCTGTCCCCAGGGCCCAGGCTGAGAGGGGGTTGCCAGGCATAGGGACCCCAAAATGGAGCTGAAGGCAGCGTTGCAGACTGCACTCTCATCGTGGCCCCACCCCATTGCAAAGGTGAGGAAACTGAGTCTCAGAAAAAAGAAGGATGTACCTGAGGCCACGCAGAGGAGAACTGCAGAACCAGATGAGAATTCAGATGCGAGCTGTGGCTTCCCGGCCACCACCATCTCACTGTTGGCGGTCCTCATGGGCAGGGGCTCTCCACCCCCTTCTACCCCAGGTCTTTGCTGTATCCCTGACTTCCCTGAAATCTGCCCCTTCTTCCTGCCCCTTCCTTACACCACAGCCCCGCCAAGACCTGCTTGCCTTCCTCACGTCTCCATTTCCCAAGGCAGTGCTGCCCTTCTGTGGCGCCTGGGAGCCCATCCGGATGCGCAGTCTCACTGGTTAACGGCTCTATGCACACACGGAGAGTCAACGGGAGGGTGCAGAGGATCTCCTTCCTGAGCCCCGGGGCCTGGGGGGAGCCTGGGAGTCTTTTCCGCTTCGCCCTTGCCTCTTCCCTCTCTTTCCTCTGCCTTTCCCAGGGGAACCAGTTCCACTGGTGTTTGCTCCCTGAGGTTGAAGCTGGGGAGATCATCTCCTGGCTCCCAGGGACCCTCACGTCCTTAGGGAGGAGCCGCTACAAGACAATCACCTTTCTGGTGCTAACACTGAGCGCCTCACACAGCGTTCCTTTGATGGATTGTACCAAAAACAACCCAGCCCGTGCATGAGGTAGGAAAAATGAGGGTAAAGAGGACAGGCTACCATTCTCTCCATTCTACTACCTACATAACGGAACTCCGCATCCCCTCATCTGCATCCCCTCCCCCTCATCCCCACCCCACCCCTCATCTCCTTTCTCCCCCCTCATCCCCACCCCCTCCCTCATCCTCATCCCCTCCCCCTCATCCCCACCCCATCCCTCATCTCCATCCCCTCCCCCTCATCCCCCCCCCCTCCCTCATCCTCATCCCCTCCCCCTCATCCCCACCCCCTCCCTCA